>NW_027099872.1:0-22557 GCF_031753505.1 Anomalospiza imberbis
CATCTGCTCGTGGCTCAGGGCCACCGCGGCCACCTTGCACACCTCCAGCAGGCGGCTACCGCGCCGCAGCCCGGCTTGCCAGGCGAAGCCGTACTCCTCCACCTCCGCCACGCTGCCGTCGGGGTGGACGTGGAAGCCCAGTTGGCCCAACCCGTTGCGTCGCAGCGTCATGTCCACCGTGGCGCAGCCCGGCGTGGTCGCCTGCCGCGCACCGAACCGTGGCCGAGGGTTGGGCGGGGGAACGAGGGGGAAAAGCCGAAATTAAGGTTTTGGGCCAAAATTGAGGTTTCTTTGGGGTGGCTCGGAGGGGTTGCGTTGGCGACGTTTTGGGGCTTCCGCCGGTTTGGCGCGCTCTCGTATTCGCCCAATTTCCCTTTTCTGCTACTTCTTCAATTCACCATTTTTTCCTCAATTTCTCCATTTTAACCCAAATTTCCACCATTTGACCCCAATTTCCTCATTTTATCAATTTTACCCCAATTTCCTCCATTTTAACCCAAATTTCCACCATTTTACCCCAATTTCCCCCATTTTACTCCATTTTTACCCCAATTTCCACCATTTGACCCCAATTTCCTCCATTTTATTCAATTTTACCCCAATTTCCTCTGTTTTAACCCAAATTTCCACCTTTTTACCCCAATTTCCTCTGTTTTTACCCCAATTTCCTCCATTTTACCCCAATTTCCTCTGTTTTTACCCCAATTTCCTCCATTTTACTCCATTTTTACCCCAATTTCCTCCATTTTTACCCAAATTTCCTCCATTTTACCCCAATTTCCACCATTTTACCCCAATTTCCTCCGTTTTACTACATTTTTACCCCAAGTTCCTCCATTTTATGCCAATTTCCTCCATGTTAACCCAAATTTCCACCATTTTTACCCCAATTTCCTCCATTTTATCCCATTTTTTCCTCAATTTCCTCCATTTTAACCCAAATTTCCACCATTTTTACCCCAATTCCCTCCATTTACTCAATTTTTACCCCAATTTCCTCAATTTTAACCACAATTTCCACCTTTTTACCCCAATTTCCTCTGTTTTTACCCCAATTTCCTCCCTTTTACTCTGTTTTTACCCCAATTTTGGCCATTTTAACCCAAATTTCCACCATCTGACCCCAATTTCCTCCATTTTACTCCATTTTTACCCCAATTTCCTCCATTTTAACCCAAATTTCCACCATTTGACCCCAATTTCCTCCATTTTATTCCATTTTTACCCCAATTTCCTCCATTTTAAACCCAAATTTCCACCATTTTACCCCCAATTTCCTCCATTTAATCCGTTTTACCCCAATTTCCTCCATTTAACCCAAATTCCACCTTTACCCAATTTCCTCCATTTTATTCCATTTTACCCCAATTTCCTCCATTTAAACCCAAATTTCTATCATTTTCACCCCAATTTCCTCCATTTTCCAAATCCCCATTTTCCATTTCCCAATTTTCCCTAATTTCCCCAATTCCCCCCATATTCCATTTCCCACAATTTTTACAATTTCCCCCCAATTTCCCCAATTTCCCCATTCTCCCCATATTTCCTCAATTCCCCCCAATTTCCCCACTATTTCCAATTCCCCCCATTTTCCCAATTTTCCCCAATTTCTCTCCATTTCCCCCCAATTTTTTACAATTTCTCCCATTTCCCAATTTTCCCCATTTCCCCCCAAATTTCCTCAATTTCCCCCAATTTTTCCCCAATTTCCCCCCATTTTCCCATTTCCCCCCAATTATTTACAATTTTCCCCCCATTTTTCCCAACATTTCCCCCATTTTTTCCCAATTTTCCCCATTTCCCCCCAAATTTCCTCAATTTCCCCCCAATTTCCCCCAATTTTTCCCCAATTTCCCCCCATTTTCCCCAAGATTTCCCCAATTTTTCCCCAATTTTCCCCATTTCCCCCCCAAATGTTTCCCAATTTTCCCATTTCCCCCCCAAATTACTCAATTTCCCCATTTTTTCCCAATTTTCCCCATTTCCCCCCAAAATTTCCTCAATTTCCCCCAATTTCCCCCAATTTTTCCCCAACTTCCCCCCATTTTTCCATTTTCCCCAATTTCCCTCCATTTCCCCCCATTTTTACAATTTCCCCCCTTTTACTTAGACATTTCCCCCATTTTTCCATTTCCCCCCCCAAATTTCCTCAATTTCCCCCATTTTCCCCAATTTCCCCCCATTTTTCCATTTTCCCCAATTTCCCCCCCATTTTCCCCAACATTTCCCCCATTTTTTCCCAATTTTCCCCCATTCCCCCCCCAAATTCCTCAATTTCCCCCAATTTTTTCCCCAATTTCCCCCCATTTTCCCATTTCCCCCCCAATTATTTACAATTTTCCCCCCCATTTTCCCAACATTTCCCCCATTTTTTCCCAATTTTCCCCATTTCCCCCCCAAATTTCCTCAGTTTCCCCCATTTTTTTTCCCAATTTTTCCCCATTTCCCCCCCAAAATTTCCTCAATTTCCCTCCAATTTTTTCCCAATTTTCCCCATTTCCCCCCCCCAAATTTCTCAATTTCCCCCAATTTCCCCCAATTTTTCCCCAAGTCCCCCCATTTTCCCAATTTCCCTCCATTTCCCCCCAATTTTTTACAATTTCCCCCCATTTCCCCCGACATTTCCCCCCATTTTTCCATTTCCCCCCCAAATTTCCTCAGTTTCCCCCCATTTTTTCCCAATTTTCCCCATTTCCCCCCCAAATTTCCTCAATTTCCCCCCAATTTTTTCCCAATTTTCCCCATTACCCCCCAAATTTCCTCAGTTTCCCCCAATTCTTTCCCCAAATTTTCCCCAAGTCCCCCCATTTTTCCCCAATTTTCCCCAATTTCCCCCCAATTTTTTACAATTTCCCCCCATTTCCCCCGACATTTCCCCCATTTTTTTCCCATTTCCCCCCCCAAATTTCCTCAGTTTCCCCCCATTTTTTCCCAATTTTCCCCATTCCCCCCCAAATTTCCTCAATTTCCCCCAATTTTTTCCCCAATTCCCCCCATTTTTTTCCCAATTTTCCCCATTCCCCCCCCCAAATTTCCTCAGTTTCCCATTTTTTCCCAATTTTCCCCATTTCCCCCCCCCAAATTTCCTCAATTTCCCCCCAATTTTTCCCCAATTTCCCCCCATTTTTCCATTTTCCCCCCATTTTTTCCCATTTCCCCCCCAAATTTCCTCAGTTTCCCCCATTTTTTCCCAATTTTCCCCATTCCCCTCCCAAATTTCCTCAGTTTCCCCCCATTTTTTCCCAATTTTCCCCATTTCCCCCCCAGATTTCCTCAGTTTCCCCCAATTTTTCCCCAATTTCCCCCCATTTTCCCATTTTCCCCCCATTATTTCCCATTTCCCCCCCAAAATTTCCTCAGTTTCCCCCCATTTTTTCCCAATTTTCCCAATTTCCCCCCCAAATTTCCTCAATTTCCCCCCAATTTCCCCCCAATTTTTCCCCAATTTCCCCCCATTTTTCCATTTTCCCCCAATTTCCCTCCAATTTTTTACAATTTCCCCCCATTTTTTCCCAATTTTCCCCGTTTCCCCCCCCCCCAGATTTCCTCAGTTTCCCCCCAATTCCCCCCAAATTTCCCCCCTCACCTTGAGCCTCTGCACGATTTCCTTCACCTCCTCGGCCGCTCCCTCCGCTCCGTCCGCTCCCGATCCCTCCGCTCCCGATCCCGATCCCGATGCCGCCGCCCTCACGCTCACCAGATCCCCGCGGCCGTGGTAGATCCGCAGCGCCGCTCCCTCGGCGCTCCACCCGATCACGTCCCCGGTGAAACAATTAAAAACCACTTCCTTGGCTCCCAGATCCACCAAAACACAAACTCCTTGGAAATGCCCAAAACGCACGGAATCTCCGCCCCGCCCCGGCCGAAATCCAAGGCGGAAACGCGCCACGAAACGGCGCCGGCGCTCTCCAACTCCGCCAACGGCCGCGCTTTGGATTTCTCCTTCTTTTTGGACGCCAAGGAGATGAGGTTGAACTTCCCGACGGCGTCCAAGGGCGTGTTGGTGACGTAATTTTCCGCCAAATCCCGGAGGTATTCCTGGCGAGTCCGGGTGGCCATGGTGCGGAATTTGTGGGATTTGTGGGCGGCGTTCTCGGCGTTGACGGCTTTGGCCAAGAGGAAGGCGCGGAAGAGGTCGGAGCGGCGGAAGGTGACGCCGGACGGCGGCACCCGGGGGGCCGAAGGGTGGGACGTCCTTGGAGCGGGTGACGGCGACGCTTTTTGGGGGGAGAAGAGGGAATTTTGGGGTTTAGGGGAGGCGGAGGATGGGGAACTCTTTGGGGTTGGTCAGCTTGGGGGTTCCTGGAGATCTGGGATCGGGCGCTTCCTGGGACTGGCCGATTTTTGGGATCCTCCAAGCAATCTTTGGGATCTTGGGACTCCTGGGATCATCCCACCAATCTTTGGGATCCACCAAATGTTGAGATCCTCCAACCAATCTTTGGGATCTTGGGACTCCTGGGATCAGCCCACCAATTTTTGGGATCCCTCAACTCTTGGGATCATCCAACAACTTTTTGGGATCCCTCAACTCTTGGGATCATCCAACAACTTTTTGGGATCCCTCAACTCTTGGGATCATCCAACCAATCTTTGGGATCCACCAAATGTTGAGATCCTCCAACCAATCTTTGGGATCCTTCAAGTCTTGGGATCCTCCAAGCAATCTTTGGGATCATCCAAGCAATCTTTGGGATCCCCCAATTTCAGGGATCCTCCAACCAATCTTTGGGATCCCTCAACTCTTGGGATCCTCCAACCAATCTTTGGGATCCACCAAATGTTGAGATCCTCCAAGCAATCTTTGGGATCCTTCAACTCTTGGGATCATCCCACAAATTTCTGGGATCCCTCAGCTCTTGGGATCATCCAAGCAATTTTTGGGATCCACCAAATGTTGAGATCCTCCAACCAATCTTTGGGATCCTTCAACTCTTGGGATCATCCAAGCAATCTTTGGGATCATCCAAGAAATTTTTGGGATCCCCCAATTTCAGGGATCCTCCAAGCAATCTTTGGGATCCCTCAACTCTTGGGATCATCCCACAAATTTCTGGGATCCCTCAGCTCTTGGGATCCTCCAACCAATCTTTGGGATCATCCAACCAATCTTTGGGATCATCCTGCTCTTGGGATCATCCAAGCAATTTTTGGGATCCACCAAATGTTGGGATCCTCCAACCAATCTTTGGGATCCTTCAACTCTTGGGGATCATCCAACCAATCTTTGGGATCCACCAAATGTTGAGATCCTCCAACCAATCTTTGGGATCCCTCAACTCTTGGGATCCTCCAAACAATCTTTGGGATCTTCCTACTCTTGGGATCCTCCAAGCAATCTTTGGGAGCCCTCAACTCTTGGGATCATCCCACAAATTTTTGGGATCCTCCAACTCCTGGGATCATCCAACCAATCTTTGGGATCCACCAAATGTTGAGATCCTCCAACCAATCTTTGGGATCCTCCAACCAATCTTTGGGATCCCTCAACTCTTGGGATCATCCAAGCAATCTTTGGGATCCTTCAAGTCTTGGGATCATCCAAGCAATCTTTGGGATCCCCCAGTTTCAGGGATCCTCCAACAAATTTTTGGGATCCCTCAGCTCGTGGAATCATCCAACCAATCTTTGGGATCCACCAAATGTCGAGATCCTCCAACCAATTTCAGGGATGCCTCAACTCTTGGGATCATCCCACAAATTTTTGGGATCCCTCAGCTCTTGGGATCATCCAACCAATCTTTGGGATCCACCAAATGTTGAGATCCTCCAACCAATCTTTGGGATCCCTCAACTCTTGGGATCATCCAAGAAATTTTTGGGATCCCCCAATTTCAGGGATCCTCCAACTAATCTTTGAGATCCTTCAACTCTTGGGATCATCCAAGCAATCTCTGGGATCCCTCAACTCTTGGGATCCTCCAACCAATCTTTGGGATCATCCAACCAATCTTTGGGATCATCCTGCTCTTGGGATCATCCAAGCAATTTTTGGGATCCACCAAATGCTGAGATCCTCCAAGCAATCTTTGGGATCCTTCAACTCTTGGGATCCTCCAAGCAATCTTTGGGACCATCCATGCAATCTTTGGGATCCCCCAATTTCAGGGATCCTCCAAGCAATCTCTGGGATCCCTCAACTCTTGGGATCATCCCACAAATTTCTGGGATCCCTCAGCTCTTGGGATCCTCCAACCAATCTTTGGGATCATCCAACCAATCTTTGGGATCATCCTGCTCTTGGGATCATCCAAGCAATTTTTGGGATCCACCAAATGTTGAGATCCTCCAACCAATCTTTGGGATCCTTCAACTCTTGGGATCCTCCGAGCAATCTTTGGGATCTTCCTAATCTTGGGATCATCCAACCAATCTCTGGGAGCCCTCAACTCTTGGGATTATCCAACCAATCTTTGGGATCCACCAAATGTTGAGATCCTCCAACCAATCTTTGGGATCCTTCAACTCTTGGGATCATCCAACCAATCTTTGGGATTCCCCCAATTTCAGGGATCCTCCAACCAATCTTTGGGATCATCCTGCTCTTGGGATCATCCAAGCAATTTTTGGGATCCACCAAATGTTGAGATCCTCCAACCAATTTTTGGGATCCCTCAACTCTTGGGATCATTCCACAAATTTTTGGGATCCCTCAACTCTTGGGATCATCCAACCAATCTTTGGGATCCACAGAATGTTGAGATCCTCCAAACAATCTTTGGGATCCTTCAAGTCTTGGGATCATCCAAGCAATCTTTGGGATCATCCAAGCAATCGTTGGGATCCCCCAATTTCAGGGATCCTCCAACCAATCTCTGGGATCCCTCAGCTCTTGGGATCGTCCCATAAATTTTTGGGATCCCTCAGATCTTGGGATCATCCCACAAATTTTTTGGATCCTCCAACTCTTGGGATCATCCAAGCAATCTTTGGGATCCTTCAAGTCTTGGGATCATCCCACAAATTTTTGGGATCCCTCAACTCTTGGGATCATCCAACCAATCTTTGGGATCCACCAAATGTTGAGATCCTCCAACCAATCTTTGGGATCCCTCAACTCTTGGGATCATCCAAGCAATCTTTGGGATCTTCCTAATCTTGGGATCATCCAACCACTCTCTGGGAGCCCTCAACTCTTGGGATCCTCCAACCAATTTTTGGGATCCCTCAGCTCTTGGGATCATCCAAGCAATTTTTGGGATCCACCAAATGTTGAGATCCTCCAACCAATCTTTGGGGTCCTTCAACTCTTGGGATCATCCCACAAATTTTTGGGATCCTCCAACTCTTGGGATCATCCAACCAATCTTTGGGATCCATCAAATGTTGAGATCCTCCAACCAATCTTTGGGATCCCTCAACTCTTGGGATCATCCAAGCAATCTTTGGGGTCCTTCAAGTCTTGGGATCATCCAAGCAATCTTTGGGATCCCCCAGTTTCAGGGATCCTCCAACAAATTTTTGGGATCCCTCAGCTCGTGGAATCATCCAACCAATCTTTGGGATCCACCAAATGTTGAGATCCTCCAACCAATTTTTGGGATCCCTCAACTCTTGGGATCATCCCACAAATTTTTGGGATCCCTCAGCTCTTGGGATGATCCAACCAATCTCTGGGATCCACCAAATGTTGAGATCCTCCAACCAATCTCTGGGATCCCTCAACTCTTTCTGCTAATTTTTTACCAATTTTTAATATTTTCTGGGAATTTTTTTGCCCATTTTTGGGTAATTCTGCCAATTTTTTACAAATTTTTGGTATTTTCTTGGAATTTTTTGCCAATTTTGGGGTATTTCTTCAAATTTTTTACTAATTTTTGGTATTTTTTGGATTTTTTTGCCCATTTTTGGGTATTTCTGCTAATTTTTTACCAATTTTTGGTATTTTTCGGATTTTTTTGCTGTTTTTTTGGGTAATTCCGCTAATTTTTAACCGATTCTTGGTATTTTCGGGGACTCTTTCTCAAATTTTGGGGATTGCCGAGGCCGGCGGATCCGACGGGATCGGGGATCCACCTGTAGCAGACGTTGTCGGAGCAGGGCTGGTGGGCGCGGACGATGATGAAGACGTGCTGGAAGTGGGAGCGGACGTTCTGGGGCGTGAAGGGCAACGCGCCGGGCTCTTGGAAGATGATGGTGACGATGTCGTTGCCGATGTGGCGCTTCCGGAGAAGCTGGAAACGGGGTTTTTTTCGGGAAAAAAAAAGAAAACCCAGCGGGAATGGGTGGGACGCGGATTTGGGATGGTCCAAGGAGGTTTTGGGATTGTTCGGGTCACGGGAGGCGTCAAGCCTTGGGAGGACCCAAGCGACTTTGGAGATCATCCAAGCTTTGGGATCCTCCAACTCTTGGGAACACCCAACCCTTGGGACCACCCAGCCCTTGGGATCCTCCGACTCTTGGATCTCCACCCAACTTTTGGGATCCTCCAACTCTTGGATCTCCACCCAAACCTAGGGATCCTTCAACCCTTGGATCTCCCAACCAACCCTTGAGATCCTCCAACTTATGGGACCATCCAACCGTTGAGATCCTCCATTTCTTGGATCTCCATCCAACCCTTGGGATCCTCCAACTCTTGGATCTCCATCCAATCCTTGGATCTCCAAGCCAACTATTGGATCTCCCAACCAACCCTTGGGATCCTCCAACTTATGGGACCATCCAAACGTTGGGATCCTCCAACTCTTGGATCTCCATCCAACCCTTGGAATCCTCCAACCCTTGGGATCCTCCAACTCTTGGATCTCCCAACCAACCCTTGGGATCCTCCAACCCTTGGATCTCCCATCCAATCCTTGGGATCCTCCAACCTTTGGGACCATCCAACCTTTGAGATCCTCCATCACTTGGATCTCCATCCAACCCTTGGGATCCTCCAACTCTTGGATCTCCATCCAACCCTTGGGATCCTCCGACTCTTGGATCTCCATCCAACCCTTGGGATCTTCCAACCCTTGGATCTCCATCCAACCTTTGGGATCCTCCAACCCTTGGGACCACCCAACCCTTGGGATCCTCCAACCCTTGGATCTCCATCCAACCCTTGGGATCCTCCAACCCTTGGATCTCCACCCAACCCTTGGGATCTTCCAACCCTTGGATCTCCATCCAACCTTTGGGATCCTCCAACCCTTGGGACCACCCAACCCTTGGGATCCTCCAACCCTTGGATCTCCCATCCAACCCTTGGGATCCTCCAACTCTTGGATCTCCTAGCCAACCCTTGAGATCCTCCAACTTCTGGGACCACTCAACCCTTGGGATCCTCCAACCAACTCTTGGAATCCTTCAACCCTTGGGATCCTCCAACTTCTGGGACCGCACCAACCCTTGGATCTCCATCCAACCCTTGGGATCCTCCAACCCTTGGATCTCCATCCAACCCTTGGGATCCTCCAACTCTTGGATCTCCATCCAACCCTTGGGATCCTCCAACCCTTGGATCTCCATCCAACCCTTGGGATCCTCCAACCCTTGGATCTCCATCCAACCCTTGGGATCCTCCAACTCTTGGATCTCCATCCAATCCTTGGGATCCTCCAACCCTTGGGACCATCCAACCTTTGAGATCCTCCATCTCTTGGATCTCCATCCAACCCTTGGGATCCTCCATCTCTTGGATCTCCACCCAAACCTTGGGATCCTCCATCTCTTGGATCTCCACCCAACCCTTGGGATCCTCCAACTCTTGGATCTCCCAACCAACCCTTGGGATCCTCCAACTCTTGGATCTCCATCCAACCCTTGGGATCCACCAACTCTTGGATCTCCATCCAACCCTTGGGATCCTCCAACTCTTGGATCTCCATCCAATCCTTGGGATCCTCCAACCTTTGGG
The DNA here is from genome assembly GCF_031753505.1 of Anomalospiza imberbis. Lineage (NCBI taxonomy): Eukaryota > Metazoa > Chordata > Aves > Passeriformes > Viduidae > Anomalospiza > Anomalospiza imberbis. Next base: position 9,842 of record NW_027099872.1, read on the forward strand.
ACCATCCAACCTTTGAGATCCTCCATCTCTTGGATCTCCACCCAAACCTTGGGATCCTCCAACCCTTGGATCTCCATCCAACCCTTGGGATCCTCCAACTCTTGGATCTCCCATCCAACCCTTGGGATCCTCCAACTCTTGGATCTCCCATCCAACCCTTGGGATCCTCCAACTTCTGGGACCACTCAACCCTTGGGATCCTCCAACCAACTCTTGGAATCCTTCAACCCTTGGGCTCCTCCAACTTCTGGGACCGCCCCAACCCTTGGATCTCCATCCAACCCTTGGGATCCTCCAACCCTTGGATCTCCATCCAACCCTTGAGATCCTCCAACCCTTGGATCTCCATCCAACCCTTGGGATCCTCCATCTCTTGGATCTCCATCCAACCCTTGGGATCCTCCATCTCTTGGATCTCCATCCAACCCTTGGGATCCTCCAACTTCTGGGACCGCCCCAACCCTTGGCATCTCCCAGTCTCCATGGGCAGAAGCCATGGAGATCCCCGCCTGCTCCGGCGGTACCTGCTGGCGGTTGTTGGGCGTGTAGGGCAGCATGGTGGACACGTGGAACATGATCTCGTAGTCCTGGTACGTGGTGTAGAGCGAGTGCGTGCCCGTGGAATCGGCTACGGAAAAACGGAAAAGCGGAGATGGTGAAATCCCGAGAATCGGAGCCGGTGAAATCCCGAGAATCAGCCGGTGAAATCCCGAGAATCAGCCGGTGAAATCCCGAGAATCAGCCGGTGAAATCCCGAGAATCAGCCGGTGAAATCCCGAGAATCAGCCGGTGAAATCCCGAGAATCAGCCGGTGAAATCCCGAGAATCGGAGCCGGTGAAATCCCGAGAATCAACCGGTGAAATCCCGAGAATCAGCCGGTGAAATCCCGAGAATCAGCCGGTGAAATCCCAAAAATCGGAGCCGGTGAAATCCCGAGAATCAGCCGGTGAAATCCCGAAAATCAGCTGGTGAAATCCCAAAAATCGGAGCCGGTGAAATCCCGAGAATCAGCCGGTGAAATCCCGAGAATCAACCGGTGAAATCCCAAAAATCGGAGCCGGTGAAATCCTGAGAATCAGCCGGTGAAATCCCGAGAATCGGAGCCGGTGAAATCCCGGCTACCGGAACGCATCCCAAAACTCCCTCTTGGTGTCCAGCTGGGATCACCTGGGATCGTCCTTCAACCTTGGGATCAACCAACCCTTGGGATCATCCAACCTTTGGGATCCTTCAACCCTTGGGATCTCCCAACCCTTGGGATCCTTCAACCTTGGGATCAACCAACCCTTGGGATCTCCCAACCCTTGGGATCTCCCAACCCTTGGGATCCTTCAACCCTTGGGATCTCCCAACCCTTGGGATTCTTCAACCTTTGGGATCCTTCAACCCTTGGGATCTCCCAACCCTTGGGAATCCACAACCACCGGGATCTTCCAACCAATCTTTGGGAGACTTCGGCACTTGGGATTTCCCAGCTCTTGGAATCCTTCGAACTTTGGAGTCCCCCAACTCTTGGATTCCTTCAACCTTTGGGATCTCCCAACTCTTGGGATCCTTCAAACTTTGGCATCTCCCAGCTCTTGAGATCCTTCAACTTTTGGGATCTCCCAACCCTTGGAATCCCTCACCCAAATTCTGGGATCTCCCAAACTCTTGGGATCCTTCAACTTTTGGGATCTCCCAACTCCTGGAATCCTTCAACTTTTGGGATCTCCCAACTCTTGAGATCCTTCAACTCTTGGGATCTCCCAACTTTTGAGATCCTTCAACCCTTGGGATCCTTCAAAAATTGGGATCTCCCAACCCTTGAGATCCTTCAACTCTGGGAATCCTTCAACCCTTGGAATCCCTCAACTTTTGGGATCTCCCAGCTCTTGGAATGCTTCAACTTCTGCGATCTCCCAACTCTTGGAAACCTTCAACTTTTGGGATCTCCCAACTCTTGGAATGCTTCAACTTCTGCGATCTCCCAACTCTTGGAAACCTTCAACTTTTGGGATCTCCCAGCTCTTGAGATCCTTCAACCCTTGAGATCCTTCAACTTTTGGGATCTCCCAACTTTTGGAGTCCTTCAACCCTTGGGATCCTCCAACCCTTGGGATCCCTCAACCCTCGGGATCTCCCGGTGAAATCCCCGACGCCGAGAAGATCCCGGGACGATCCCCAGACTCACTCTTGGTGTCCAGCTGCGCGGCGTACTTGGTGAAGGATTTGAGGGTCACCTTCTCGCCCAGGAGGTTCCAACTCTTGGGATCCTTCAATCTTTGAGATTCCCCAACTCTTGGAATCCCTCAACCCTTGGGATCCTTCAACCCTTGGAATCCTTCAACCCTTGGAATCCTTTAACTTTTGGGATCCTTCAACCCTTGGAACCCTTCAACTTTTGGGATCTCCCAACCTTTGGAATCTCTCAACCAACCTTTGGGATCACCCAGCTTCTGGGATCTCCCAACTCTTGGAAACCTTCAACTTTTGGGATCTCCCAGCTCTTGAGATCCTTCAACTTTTGGGATCTCCCAACTTTTGGGATCCTTCAACCTTTGGAATCCTTCAAACTTTGGGATCTTCCAACCTTTGGAATCCCTCAACCAACCTTTGGGATCACCCAGCTTCTGGGATCTCCCAACTCCTGGAAACCTTCAACTTTTGGGATCTCCCAGCTCTTGAGATCCTTCAACTTTTGGGATCTCCCAACTTTTGGGATCCTTCAACCTTTGGAATCCTTCAAACTTTGGGATCTTCCAACCTTTGGAATCCCTCAACCAACCTTTGGGATCACCCAGCTTCTGGGATCTCCCAACTCCTGGAAACCTTCAACTTTTGGGATCTCCCAGCTCTTGAGATCCTTCAACCTTGAGATCCTTCAACTTTTGGGATCTCCCAACTCTTGAGATCCTTCAACTTTTGGGATTTCCCAACTTTTGGGATCCTTCAACTCTGGGAATCCTTCAACCCTTGGAATCCCTCAACTTTTGGGATCTCCCAACTCTTGGAATGCTTCAACTTCTGGGATCTCCCAACTCTTGGAAACCTTCAACTTTTGGGATCTCCCAGCTCTTGAGATCCTTCAACCCTTGAGATCCTTCAACTTTTGGGATCTCCCAACTCTTGAGATCCTTCAACCCTTGAGATCCTCCAACCCTTGGGATCCTTCAACCCTTGGGATCATCCAACCCTTGGGATTCTTCAACCCTTGGGATCATCCAACCCTTGGGATCCTTCAACCCTTGGGATCATCCAACCCTTGGGATCCTTCAACCCTTGGGATCATCCAACCCTTGGGATCCTTCAACCCTTGGGATCATCCAACCCTTGGGATTCTTCAACCCTTGGGATCCTTCAACCCTTGGGATCATCCAACCCTTGGGATTCTTCAACCCTTGGGATCCTTCAACCCTTGGGATCATCCAACCCTTGGGATCCTTCAACCCTTGGGATCTCCCAACCCTTGGGATTCTTCAACCCTTGGGATCCTTCAACCCTTGGGATCATCCAACCCTTGGGATCTCCCAACCCTTGGGAATCCACAACCACCGGGATCTTCCAACCAATCTTTGGGAGACTTCGGCACTTGGGATTTCCCAGCACTTGGAATCCTTCGAACTTTGGGGTCCCCCAACTCTTGGAATCCTTCAACCCTTGGGATCCTTCAACTTTTGGGATCTCCCAACTTTTGGGATCCTTCAACCCTTGGAATCCCTCAACTTTTGGGATCTCCCAGCTCATGAGTTCCTTCAACCCTTGGGATCCTTCAAATCTTGGATTCCTTCAACTTTTGGGATCTCCCAACACTTGGGATCCTTCAACCCTTGGAATCCGTCAAATCTGGGATCTCCCAACTCTTGGGATCCTTCAAACTTTGGCATCTCCCAGCTCTTGAGATCCTTCAACTTTTGGGATCTCCCAACCCTTGGAATCCCTCACCCAAATTCTGGGATCTCCCAAACTCTTGGGATCCTTCAACTTTTGGGATCTCCCAACTCATGAATTCCTTCAACCCTCGGGATCCTTCAACCTTTGGAATCCTTCAACCAACCTTTGGGATCACGCAGCTTCTGGGATCTCCCAACTCCTGGAAACCTTCAACTTTTGGGATCTCCCAGCTCTTGAGATCCTTCAACCTTGAGATCCTTCAACTCTTGGGATCTCCCAACTTTTGAGATCCTTCAACTCTTGGGATCTCCCAACCCTTGAGATCCTTCAACTCTGGGAATCCTTCAACCCTTGGAATCCCTCAACTTTTGGGATCTCCCAACTCTTGGAATGCTTCAACTTCTGGGATCTCCCAACTCTTGGAAACCTTCAACTTTTGGGATCTCCCAGCTCTTGAGATCCTTCAACCCTTGAGATCCTTCAACTTTTGGGATTTCCCAACTTTTGGAGTCCTTCAACCCTTGGGATCCTCCAACCCTTGGATCCCTCAACCCTCGGGATCTCCCGGTGAAATCCCCGACGCCGAGAAGATCCCGGGACGATCCCCAGACTCACTCTTGGTGTCCAGCTGCGCGGCGTACTTGGTGAAGGATTTGAGGGTCACCTTCTCGCCCAGGAGCGCGAGGAACTCGTCGAGCGCGGGCCCGGCGGCCTCGTTGTTGTACATCTCCTCCTCCGAGCTCTGCCCCGCCTTGCAGTACAGGATCCCCACCTTGCGCCGCCGGCACAGCTGCCGCAGGGACGCCGGGATTTGGGGTTTGGGGATTTGGGGATTCGGGGGATTGATGGGATTGATGGGATTTGGGGATTGATGGGATTGATGGGATTGATGGGATTGATGGGATTGATGGGATTGATGGGATTGATGGGATTGATGGCATTTGGGGTTTGGGGATTGATGGAATTTGGGGATTCGGGGATTTATGGGATTTATGGGATTTGGGGTTTGGGGATTGATGGGATTGATGGGATTGATGGGATTTGGGGTTTGGGGATTGATGGGATTTATGGGATTTGGGGTTTGGGGATTGATGGGATTTGGGGTTTGGGGATTGATGGGATTTATGGGATTGATGGGATTTGGGGTTTGGGGATTGATGGGATTTGGGGTTTGGGGATTGATGGGATTTGGGGTTTGGGGATTGATGGGATTTGGGGATTCGGGGGATTGATGGGATTGATGGGATTTGGGGATTGGGGAGTCAGGGGTTGATGGGATTTGGGGATTTATGGGATTTGGGGATTTGGGGTTTGGAGATTTATGGGATTTGGGGATTTGGGATCTTTGGGATTTGGGGATTTGGGGATTGATGGGGTTTGGGGTTTGGGGTTTGGGGATTGATGGGATTGATGGGATTCATGGGATTCATGGGATTTAGGGTTTGGGGAGTCGGGGATTGATGGGATTTGGGGATTTATGGGATTTGGGGTTTGGGGATTGATGGGATTGATGGGATTGATGGGATTTGGGGTTTGGGGATTGATGGGATTGATGGGATTGATGGGATTTGGGGATTGATGGGATTGATGGGATTTGGGGATTGATGGGATTTGGGGATTGATGGGATTGATGGGATGGATGGGATTTATGGGATTTGGGGTTTGGGGATTGATGGGATTGATGGGATTTGGGGTTTGCGGAGTTGGGGATTGATGGGATTTGGGGATTCGGGGGATTGATGGGATTTATGGGATTTGGGATTTGGGGATTGATGGGATTGATGGGATTGATGGGATTTGGGGTTTGCGGAGTCGGGGATTGATGGGATTTGGGGATTGATGGGATTGATGGGATTGACGGGATTGATGGGATTTGGGGATTTGGGGTTTGGGGATTGATGGGATTGATGGGATTTGGGGATTGATGGGATCGATGGGATTTGGGGATTTATGGGATTTGGGGTTTGGGGATTGATGGGATTTGGGGATTGATGGGATTGATGGGATTGATGGGATCGATGGGATTTGGGGATTTATGGGATTTGGGGTTTGGGGATTGATGGGATTTAGGGATTGATGGGATTCATGGGATTCATGGGATTCATGGGATTCATGGGATTTGGGGTTTGGGGTTGGGGATTGATGGGATTGATGGGATTTGGGGATTGATGGGATTTATGGGATTTATGGGATTCATGGGATTTGTGGTTTGGGGATTGATGGGATTGATGGGATTTGGGGTTTGGGGATTGATGGGATTTGGGGAGTCGGGGGATTTATGGATTTGTGGGATTTGGGGTTTGGGGATTGATGGGATTGAAGGGATTGATGGGATTGATGGGATTTGGGGATTGATGGGATTTGGGGTTTGGGGTTTGGGGATTGATGGGATTGATGGGATTTGTGGATTTGGGGATTGATGGGATTTGGGGATTGGGGATTTATGGGATTGATGGGATTCATGGGATTTGGGGTTTGGGGAGTTGGGGATTTATGGGATTGATGGGATTTGGGGATTTATGGGATTTGGGGATTGATGGGATTGATGGGATTTATGGGATTCATGGGATTGATGGGATTTGGGGATTGATGGGATTTGGGGATTGATGGGATTGATGGGATTGATGAGATTGATGGGATTGATGGGATTGATGAGATTTGGGGTTTGGGGATTTGGGGTTTGGGGATTGATGGGATTGATGGGATTTGGGGTTTGGGGAGTCAGGGGTTGATGGGATTTGGGGATTTATAGGATTTGGGGATTTGGAGTTTGGAGATTTATGGGATTTCGGGATTTGGGATCTTTGGGATTTGGGGTTTGGGGATTGGGGGTTTGGGATCTTCGGGGTTTGGGGATTTGGGGATTTGGGGATTGATGGGGTTTGGGGTTTGGGGATTGATGGGATTTGGGGATTTGGGATCTTTGGGATTTGGGGATTTGGGGCTTGGGGATTTATGGGATTTGGGGATTTGGGGAGTTAAGGGATTTGGGGATTTGGGATTTGAAGATTTGGGATCGGGGATTTGGGAGTCGGGGATTTCGGATTTGGGGGATTTGGGGATTTGGGGTGGTTGGAGCAGTTTTGGGAAGGAGGAATGAATCCCCAAAAATCCCCGAGTCTCAGGAATCCTTCACCCCTGGGGAGCCCCCAACTCCCGGGATCTTTTAACCCTTGCAATCCACCACATCCCAAAACCCCAAAAATCCCTAAAAAATCCCCAAAAATCCCCAAAAATCCCCGAGTCTCAGGAATCCTTCACCCCTGGGGAGCCCCCAGCTCCCGGGATCTTTTAACCCTTGCAATCCACCACATCCCAAACCCTAAAAAATCCCCAAAAATCACCAAAAAAACCCAAAAAATTCCCAAAAAATGCCCAAAAAACCCAAAAATTCCCAAAAAATCCCAAAAAAAACCCCAAAAAATCCCCAAAAATCCCAAAAAAATCCCCAAAAATCCCCAAAAATCCCAAAAATTCCCAAAAATTCCCAAAATTCCCAAGAAATGCGCGGAAGTTGCGGGCGCGCTCACCCCCTGCTCGTCCAGCTGCAGCAGCTGCTCGGGGACCCTTGGGCGAGGCCAGGGCCAGGCGCAGGCAGTGCAGGTTGAGCTCGGGCAGGAGGAATTCCAGCAGATCCCGCGCCGGGATCCCCACAACGGCCCAGCGGCCCAAGGGGCGGGCATTGGCCCGGAGCGCCGGAACGGCCCCAGAATATCCCGAAAATGGCCAGAAAATGGCCAGAAAATGGCCAGAAAATGGCCAGAAAATGGCCAGAAACTGCCCAGAAAATGGCCAGAAAATGGCCAGAAACTGCCCAGAAAATGGCCAGAAAATGGCCAGAAAATGGCCAGAAAATGGCCAGAAAATGCCCAGAAAATGGCCAGAAAATGGCCAGAAAATGGCCAGAAAATCCCTAAAAAATCTCTAAAAAATCCCTAAAAAATCCCCAAAAATGCCCAGAAAATGCCCAGAAAATCCCTAAAAAATCCCCGAAAATTCCCAGAAAATGCCCAGAAAATGCCCAGAAAATCCCTAAAAAATCCCAAAAAATTCCCAAAAATTCCCTAAAAAATCCCAAATAAATCCCAAAAAATCCCCAAAAAATGCCCAAAAATTCCCTAAAAAAAACCCAAAAAATTCCCAAAAATTTCCCTAAAAATGCCCAGAAAATCCCCGAAAAATCCCCAAAAACCCCAAAAAATTCCCCAAAAATCCCCAAAAATCCCCAAAAATCCCAAAAATTCCCCCAAAAATTCCCAAAATCGCCAAGAAATGCGCGGAAGTTGCGGGCGCGCTCACCCCCTGCTCGTCCAGCTGCAGCAGCTGCTCGGGGACCTTGGGCGAGGCCAGGGCCAGGCGCAGGCAGTGCAGGTTGAGCTCGGGCAGGAGGAATTCCAGCAGATCCCGCGCCGGGATCCCCACAACGGCCCAGCGGCCCAAGGGGCGGGCATTGGCCCGGAGCGCCGGAACGGCCCCAGAATATCCCGAAAATGGCCAGAAAATGGCCAGAAAATGGTCAGAAAATGGCCAGAAAATGGCCAGAAACTGCCCAGAAAATGGCCAGAAAATGCCAGAAAATGCCCAGAAAATGGCCAGAAAATGGCCAGAAAATCCCTAAAAAATCTCTAAAAAATCCCTAAAAAATCCCCAAAAAATGCCCAAAAAATGGCCAGAAAATGCCCAGAAAATCCCTAAAAAATCCCCGAAAATTCCCACAAAATGCCCAGAAAATGCCCAGAAAATCCCAAAAAAATCCCAAAAAATCCAAAAAATTCCCAAAAATTCCCTAAAAAATCCCAAATAAATCCCAAAAAATCCCCAAAAAATGCCCAAAAATTCCCTAAAAAAACCCCAAAAAATTCCCCAAAAATCCCCAAAAACCCCAAAAAATTCCCAAAAAATCCCAAAAAAACCCCAAAAAATCCCCAAAAAAATCCCAAAAAATCGCCAAAAAAATCCCAAAAAAAACCCCAAAAAACCCCAAGAAATCCCAAAAAATCCCAAAAAAACCCCAAAAAACCCCAAGAAATCCCCAAAAAATCCCAAAAAAAACCCCAAAAATCACCAAAAATCCCCAAAAATTCCCAAAAATTCCCTAAAAAATTCCCCCAAAATTCCCCAAAAAATCCCCAAAAACCCCTAAAAATCCCTAAAAAATCCAAAAAATCCCCAAAAAATCCCCAAAAAATCCCAAAAATTCCCAGAAAATTCCCAGAAAATGCCCAGAAAATGGCCAGAAAATCCCTAAAAAATCACCAAAAATTCCCAGAAAATGCCCAGAAAATCCCTAAAAAATCCCAAAAAATTCCAAAAATTCCCTAAAAAATCCCAAAAAATTCCCAAAAAATCCCCAAAAAATCCCCAAAAATTCCCAGAAAATGCCCAGAAAATTCCCAGAAAATTCCCAGAAAATGCCCAGAAAATCCCTAAAAAATCCCAGAAAATTCCAGAAAATTCCCAAAAAATCCAGAAAATGCCAAAAAAATTCCCAGAAAATGCCCAGAAAATCCACAAAAAATGCCCAGAAAATGCCCAGAAAATGCCCAGGAAATGGCCAGAAAATGCCCAGAAATTCCCTAAAAAATCCCCAAAAATTCCCAGAAAATGCCCACAAAATGCCCAGAAAATGCACAGAAAATTCTGAAAAAATCCCAAAAAATGCCCAGAAAATTCCAAAAAAATCCCGAAAAAATCCCCAAAAATCCCCAAAAAAATTCCCAAAAATTTCCCTAAAAATGCCCAGAAAATCCCAAAAAATCCCGAAAAATCCCCAAAAATCCCTAAAATTCCCAAAAAATCCCCAAAAATCCACAAAAAAATCCCCAAAATTCCCAAAAAAATGCCCAAAAATTCCCAAAAATTCCCCAAAAATCCCCAAAAATTCCCAAAATCCCCCAGAAATGCGCGGAAGTTGCGGGGCGCGCTCACCCCCCTGCTCGTCCAGCTGCAGCAGCTGCTCGGGGACCTTGGGCGAGGCCAGGGCCAGGCGCAGGCAGTGCAGGTTGAGCTCGGGCAGGAGGAATTCCAGCAGATCCCGCGCCGGGATCCCCACAACGGCCCAGCGGCCCAAGGGGCGGGCATTGGCCCGGAGCGCCGGAACGGCCCCAGAATATCCCGAAAATGGCCAGAAAATGGCCAGGAAATGGCCAGAAAATGGCCAGAAAATGGCCAGAAAATGGCCAGAAAATGCCGAAAAAATCTCTAAAAAATCCCTAAAAAATCCCCAAAAATGCCCAGAAAATCCCTAAAAAATCCCCAAAAATTCCCAGAAAATGCCCAGAAAATGCCCAGAAAATCCCAAAAAAAATCCCAAAAAATCCCAAAAAATTCCCAAAAATTCCCTAAAAAATCCCAAATAAATCCCAAAAAATCCCCAAAAAATGCCCAAAAATTCCCTAAAAAAAACCCAAAAATTCCCAAAAAATCCCAAAAAATCCCCAAAAAATCCCCAAAAATTCCCAAAAAATTCCCAAAATTCCCAAGAAATGCCCGGAAGTTCCCGGCGCGCTCACCCCCTGCTCGTCCAGCTGCAGCAGCTGCTCGGGGACCTTGGGCGAGGCCAGGGCCAGGCGCAGGCAGTGCAGGTTGAGCTCGGGCAGGAGGAATTCCAGCAGATCCCGCGCCGGGATCCCCACAACGGCCCAGCGGCCCAAGGGGCGGGCATTGGCCCGGAGCGCCGGAACGGCCCCAGAATATCCCGAAAATGGCCAGAAAATGGCCAGGAAATGGCCAGAAAATGGCCAGAAAATGGCCAGAAAATGCCCAGAAAATCCCTAAAAAATCTCTAAAAATCCCTAAAAAATCCCCAAAAATGCCCAGAAAATCCCTAAAAAATCCCCAAAAATTCCCAGAAAATGCCCAGAAAATGCCCAGAAAATCCCGAAAAAATCCCCAAAAATTCCCACAAAATGCCCAGAAAATTCCCAGAAAATCCCTAAAAAATCCCCAAAAAATCCCAGAAAATCCCCAAAATTCCCAGAAAATCCCCAAAAATTCCCAGAAAATTCCAGAAAATTACCAAAAAAATCCAGAAAATGCCCAGAAAATGCCTAAAAAATCCCTAACAAATCCCTAACAAATTCCCAAAAAATTCCCAAAAAATCCCAAATAATTCCCAAAAAACCCCCAAAAAATCCCCAAAAAACCCCAAAAATTCCCTAAAAATCCCCAAAAAAACCCAAAAAATCCCCAAAAAATCCCCAAAAACCCCAAAAAATTCCAAAAAATCCCAAAAAAACCCCAAAAAATCCCCAAAAAATTCCTAAAAAATTCCCAAAAGATCCCAAAAAATTCCCAAAAAAAACCCAAAAAACCCCAAGAAATCCCCAAAAATCCTCAAAAAATCCCCAAAAATCCCCAAAAATCCCCAAAAAATCCCCAAAATTCTCCCAAAAATTCCCAAAAATCCCCCAGAAATGCGCGGAAGTTGCGGGCGCGCTCACCCCCTGCTCGTCCAGCTGCAGCAGCTGCTCGGGGACCTTGGGCGAGGCCAGGGCCAGGCGCAGGCAGTGCAGGTTGAGCTCGGGCAGGAGGAATTCCAGCAGATCCCGCGCCGGGATCCCCACAACGGCCCAGCGGCCCAAGGGGCGGGCATTGGCCCGGAGCGCCGGAACGGCCCCAGAATATCCCGAAAATGGCCAGAAAATGGCCAGAAAATGGCCAGAAAATGGCCAGGAAATGGCCAGAAAATGGCCAGAAAATTCCCAGAAAATGCCCAGAAAATGGCCAGAAAATGGCCAGAAAATCCCTAAAAAATCTCTAAAAAATCCCTAAAAAATCCCCAAAAATGCCCAGAAAATGCCCAGAAAATGCCCAGAAAATCCCTAAAAAATCCCCGAAAATTCCCAGAAAATGCCCAGAAAATCCCTAAAAAATCCCCAAAAATTCCCACAAAATGCCCAGAAAATGCCCAGAAATCCCAAAAAAATCCCAAAAAATCCAAAAAATTCCCAAAAAACCCCCAAAAAATCCCAAAAAAACCCCAAAAAACCCCAAAAATCCCCAAAAATCCCCAAAAAATCCCCAAAAATCCCCAAAAAATCCCCAAAAAATCCCCAAAAATCCCCAAAAATCCCCAAAAATCCCCCAAAAATGCCCAAAAATCCCCAAAAATCCCCAAAAATCCCCGAGTCTCGGGAATCCTTCACCCCTGGGGAGCCCCCAGCTCCCGGGATCTTTAACCCTTGCAATCCACCACATCCCAAACCCCAAAAAAAATCCCAAAAAATCCCAAAAAATCCCCAAAAAAATGCCCAAAAATGCCCAAAAATCCCCAAAAAATCACCAAAAAAACCCAAAAAATTCTCAAAAATTCCCAAAATCCCCAAGAAATGCCCGGAAGTTGCCGGCGCGCTCACACCCCTGCTCGTCCAGCTGCAGCAGCTGCTCGGGGACCTTGGGCGAGGCCAGGGCCAGGCGCAGGCAGTGCAGGTTGAGCTCGGGCAGGAGGAATTCCAGCAGATCCCGCGCCGGGATCCCCACAACGGCCCAGCGGCCCAAGGGGCGGGCATTGGCCCGGAGCGCCGGAACGGCCCCAGAATATCCCGAAAATGCCCAGAAAATGGCCAGGAAATGGCCAGAAAATGGCCAGAAAATGGCCAGAAAATGGCCAGAAAATGGCCAGAAAATGCCCAGAAAATCCCTAAAAAATCCCCAAAAATTCCCACAAAATGCCCAGAAAATGCCCAGAAAATCCCTAAAAAATCCCAGAAAATCCCAAAAAATTCCCAAAAATTCCCTAAAAAATCCCAAATAAATCCCAAAAAATCCCCAAAAAATGCCCAAAATTCCCTAAAAAAACCCCCAAAAATTCCCAAAAAATCCCAAAAAATCCCCAAAAAAT
>NW_027099872.1:22757-43083 GCF_031753505.1 Anomalospiza imberbis
TCCCTAAAAATCCCCCAAAAACCCCAAATTTCCCCCCAAAATCCCCCCAAAACCCCCCAAAATCCCAAATTCCCCCCCAAAATCCCCCAAAAATCCCCAAAATCCACCAAAAAGATCCCCAAAATCCCCCAAAAATCCCCAAATTCCCCCAAAAAAATCCCAAAATCCCCCAAAATCCCAAATTTCCCCCAAAAATCCCCAAATTCCCCCAAAATCCCCCCAAAATCCCATATTTCCCCCCAAAATCCCAAAAATCCCCAAATTTCCCCAAAGATCCCCCAAAACTCCCCCAAAATCCCAAATTTCCCCCCAAAATTCCCCAAAAATCCCCCAAAAATCCCAAAACTCCCCAAATTCCCCTAAAAAATCCCCCCAAAACTCCCCCAAAATCCCAAATTTCCCCCCAAAAATCCCCCAAAAATCCCAAAAATCCCCAAATTCCCCCAAAAAATCCCCCCAAAACCCCCCCAAAATCCCAAATTTCCCCCCAAAAATCCCCCAAAAATCCCCCAAAAATCCCCAAAAATCCAAAAATCCCCAAATTCCCCCAAAAAATCCCCCCAAAACCCCCCCAAAATCCCAAATTTCCCCCAAAAATCCCCCAAAAATCCCAAAAATCCCCAAATCCCCCAAAAAATCCCCCCAAAACCCCCCCAAAATCCAAATTTCCCCCCAAAAATCCCCAAAAATCCCAAAATTCCCCAAAAATCCCCAAAAAATCCCATATTTCCCCCCAAAATCCCCAAAAATCCCCAAATTCCCCCAAAAATCCCCCAAAAATCCCATATTTCCCCCCAAAATCCCCAAATTTCCCCAAAGATCCCCCAAAACTCCCCCAAAATCCCAAATTTCCCCCCAAAATTCCCCAAAAATCCCCCAAAATTCCCCCAAAATCCCCAAATTTCCCCCAAAAATCCCCAAATTTCCCCCAAAATCCCAAATTTCCCCCAAAAATCCCCAAATTCCCCCAAAAAATCCCCCAAAATCCCAAATTTCCCCCCAAAATCCCAAATTTCCCCAAAAATCCCCCCAAAAACCCCCCCAAAATCCCAAATTTCCCCCCAAAAATCCCCAAATTCCCCCAAAATTCCCCCAAAAATCCTCAAAAAAATCCACAAATTTCCCCCCAAAATCCCCCAAAAATCCCAAATTTCCCAAAATCCCCCAAAAACCCCAAATTTCCCCCCAAAATCCCCAAAAATCCCCAAATTTCCCCAAAGATCCCCCCAAAACTCCCCCAAAATCCCAAATTTCCCCCCAAAAATCCCCAAATTCCCCCAAAAAATCCCCCAAAAAATCCCATATTAACCCCAAAAATCCCCCAAAAATCCCATATTTCCCCCCAAAATCCCCAAAAATCCCCAAATTCCCCCCAAAATCACCCAAAATCCCAAATTTCCCCCAAAAATCCCCAAATTTCCCCCCAAAATCCCCAAATTTCCCCCAAAAATCCCCAAATTTCCCCCAAAAAATCCCCCCAAAAAATCCCCCCAACCCCCCCCCCAAAACCCCAAATTTCCCCCCAAAATCCCCAAATTTCCCCCAAAAATCCCCAAATTTCCCCCAAAAAATCCCCCCAAAAAATCCCCCCAACCCCCCCCCCAAAACCCCAAATTTCCCCCCAAAATCCCCAAATTTCCCCCAAAAATCCCCCCAAAACCCCCCCAAAATCCCAAATTTCCCCCCAAAATCCCCAAATTTCCCCCCAAAATCCCCGAATTTCCCCCAAAAATCCCCAAATTTCCCCCAAAAATCCCCCCAAAACCCCCCCAAAATCCCAAATTTCCCCCCAAAATCCCCAAATTTCCCCCAAAAATCCCCCAAAAATCCCCCAAAAATCCCCAAAATCCCCAAATTTCGCCTCCCCCCCGTGCCCTGTCCCGGTTCCCTTTGTCCCCCCTGTGAAAAATGCAGATTATTTGGCTCTACGCAGATATTTACTGTATGTATTATGCTAGGTTGGAAAATGATGCTGTATTAACATTTTAATAATATAGTAAATGCAGTTTTGTAATTGAAATTAAGCTGGGGTAATTAAAACAGAAAATATCTGTATGTGGTATTCTTTTCGCTCGAGAGAAGGAGAAAATCAAGAAATTCTTCGCATAATAAGAATATTTAGAATTATTAGGAATTAATAATAACAATAAGAATTATTAAGAGATAACCATTACAAAAACCCCTAAATCTCCCAGAGGAAAGGAATTTACGGCTTTCTTTACCAACAAAAACCCGAATTTCTCCAAACTCGACTTACACTCCAAGGCGCCTGGGATTAACAGGAATTCCTCAGCAAGTGCCGGTCGAATTTCTGGTTTTAAATTAAAAATATGCATATTCATGAGGTGATTTGTGTATGCAACAGGTTACCCCTCTTAAGGAGGGAATTCTTTTTTATCGGGGTCCAGCCCGGGCTGTAACTTTTTGCTGTTGTTGTCTCTTTAATTGTCCTCACGCTAATTGTTTATTACTTTATTTGTATTAATTTGTTCCCATTTCATTTTTATCAAACCTTTATAAATTTTAAAAACCAAGTGACTGGCGTTTATAACAATTAACATTTTAATGATATAGTACGTGCAGTTTTGTAATTGAAATTAAGCTGGGGTAATTAAAACAGAAAATATCTGTGTGTGGTATTCTTTTCGCTCGAGAGATGGAGAAAATCAAGAAATTCTTCGCATAATAAGAATTATTTAGAATTATTAGGAATTAATAATAACAATAAGAATTATTAAGAGATAACAATTACAAAAACCCCCAAATCTCCCAGAGGAGAGGAATTTACGGCTTTCTTTACCAACAAAAAACCGAATTTCTCCAAACTCGACTTACACTCCAAGGCGCCTGGGATCAACAGGAATTCCTCAGCAAGTGCCGGTCGAATTTCTGGTTTTAAATTAAAAATATGCATATTCATGAGGTGATTTGTGTATGCAACAGGTTACCCCTCTTAAGGAGGGAATTCTTTTTTATCGGGGTCCAGCCCGGGCTGTAACTTTTTGCTGTTGTTGTCTCTTTAATTGTCCTCACGCTAATTGTTTATTACTTTATTTGTATTAATTTTTTTCCCATTTCATTTTTATCAAACCTTTATAAATTTTAAAAACCAAGTGACTGGCGTTTATAACAATTAACATTTTAATAATATAGTACGTGCAGTTTTGTGATGGAAATTAAGCTGGGGTAATTAAAACAGAAAATATCTGTATGTGGTATTCTTTTCACTTGAGAGAAGGAGAAAATCAAGAAATTCTTCGCATAATAAGAATTATTTAGAATTATTAGGAATTAATAATAACAATAAGAATTATTAAGAGATAACAATTACAAAAACCCCCAAATCTCCCAGAGGAAAGGAATTTACGGCTTTCTTTATCAACAAAAAAAACCGAATTTCTCCAAACTCGACTTAGACTCCAAGGCGCCTGGGATCAACAGGAATTCCTCAGCAAGTACCGGACGAATTTCTGGTTTTAAATTAAAAATATGCATATTCATGAGGTGATTTGTGTATGTAACAGGTTACCCCTCTTAAGGAGGGAATTCTTTTTTATCGGGGTCCAGCCCGGGCTGTAACTTTTTGCTGTTGTTGTCTTTTTAATTGTCCTCACGCTAATTGTTTATTACTTTATTTGTATTAATTTATTTCCCATTTTATTTTTATCAAACCTTTATAAATTTTAAAAACCAAGTGACTGGCGTTTATAACAATTAACATTTTAATAATATAGTACGTGCAGTTTTGTGATGGAAATTAAGCTGGGGTAATTAAAACAGAAAATATCTGTATGTGGTATTCTTTTCACTTGAGAGAAGGAGAAAATCAAGAAATTCTTCGCATAATAAGAATATTTAGAATTATTAGGAATTAATAATAACAATAAGAATTATTAAGAGATAACAATTACAAAAACCCCCAAATCTCCCAGAGGAAAGGAATTTACGGCTTTCTTTATCAACAAAAAACCGAATTTCTCCAAACTCGACTTAGACTCCAAGGCGCCTGGGATCAACAGGAATTCCTCAGCAAGTGCCGGTCGAATTTCTGGTTTTAAATTAAAAATATGCATATTCATGAGGTGATTTGTGTATGTAACAGGTTACCCCTCTTGAGGAGGGAATTCTTTTTTATCGGGGTCCAGCCCGGGCTGTAACTTTTTGCTGTTGTTGTCTCTTTAATTGTCCTCACGCTAATTGTTTATTACTTTATTTGTATTAATTTTTTTCCCATTTTATTTTTATCAAACCTTTATAAATTCTTACAACAAGTGATTGGCGATTATTACACGCTTCCACCGGGCACAGGAGGTGACGAAGCCCCAAGCCCCGCCCCCTCCCGCCTAAGCCCCGCCCCGTCCGGCCTAAGCCCCGCCCCCCGGCCTAAGCACCACCCCCTCCCGCCCAAGCCACGCCCCCTCCGGCCTAAGCACCGCCCCCTCCCGCCTAAGCTCCGCCTCCTCCCACATAAGCCCCGCCCCCTCACGACAAAGCCCCGCCCGCCCTCCTGCCCAAGCACCGCCCCCTCCCGCCTAAGCTCCGCCCCCTCCCGCCCAAGCCCCGCCCCCTCCCGCCCAAGCCCCGCCCCATCCGACCCAAGTCCCGCCCCCCCTGGCCTAAGCCCCGCCCCCTCCGGCCCAAACCCCGCCCCCTCCCGCCCAAGCCCCGCCCCCTCCGCCTAAGCCCCTTTCCCAGGGAAAAGGGCCGGTCTTTGTCTCCAGGGGCTGTGGCCCTGAGTGCCCGGCTGCCTGCAAAATATCCGAATGGACGAGGATATGTCCCAGACCCAACCTGCCCCCACCTCAAACCTGTGCTGCCCTGACAGTCCTAAGGGAACCCTACAAACTGACATCAGGAAGCTGGGCTGGCCACTTTTCTTTCCCAGGGAAAAGGGCCGGTCTTTGTCTCCAGGGGCTGTGGCCCTGAGTGGGTGGTTGCCTTCTGGAACTCCTTCCAGCAAGGCCACGTTGGAATCCCGGATGCTGAGAATTTTAGAGTTTCTGTGCTGAAAAGCACAGGCCCACATGAGAAAGAACACTGCATTTGAGCTGAGGCTGTGAAGAAGACTAAAAATTGATTGCTAGTGCTGGGATTGCTAGGTATGTGGGTAGTTAGAAGTGCGTGATACCACAAAGCAGAAAACTTAAGAGTTTGAAGTTTTAGAACATAAATTAAATATGAAACAAAATCGAGGTTTTAAGGTAGAGACAAGTTGTTCTTTACCTTCGTCTTAATGGGTTTGGGTGATGTTTTGTGATTAGACAGAAAATTCCACATTGTGGGCTTCGAGAGATCAGTTATTCTGTTAAAAGGGAATGATCTAGTTGTCCTTTCCTAATTGGATCGTTTAGTCTTAAAAAGCCCTCGTAACAAGAGTCAGGCATTTGGTGCCTCGCTAATGAAAAAGCTGCCGGACTTATGGTTGTGAGACTGTGAGTAATAAATAGTAAACACCCGAGTCCCAGCGTGGAGTGCCATCCCAAGGAACAGGTAAGGCCAGGCCTCGAGAAAGCGACAAGGGCAGACGGAGCCCTGGCTCCTGGCAGATTAATGCTGGAGAAACCCTCCAAAGCTGGCAGGGTCAGGAGGCTGAATGGCCCGGGGGACAGGGACAGGGCTCCTCAGCAGGAGAGACCTCGGGGGACAGAGTGACCACAGCCCACGGGGCTGCCCAGTGGCCATAACACACCACTGGGATCAACTGGGACGAGCTGCCCAGAGCCCACTCCCCCTCCCGGTTTAGGGTAATCTGGGGAGAAAAACCTCCAGAGGGGTTTCCTGTAGAAAAACAAACTCAAGCGGCCCCTCCCCTCCAGATTTCCCTGGAGAAAAGTGGGGGGAAAGGGGTTATTTCACAGGTAAAGCGCTCACCAGCACCAGAAAAAAAAAAAAAAACCCCGAACAATATGAAACAATAAAATCTGCTGCCGCTCCATCCAGAGGAGGTGACAAAGCCACAGAAGTCCCCTCAGTGGGCGGCAGCTCGGCTCACTCAGTGCCTCCGCTGCTGGGAAATGCCGTGGCCCGGCCAGGCGGGCACAGGTGCGAGCTGCTGCGGAGGAAGGCCATTTTTAAGGGTTCTCCTTTGTTTGGGGTCCGATTTTGTCATCAGTAAATGCAATCAGTAACCCCAGCTGGAGCCAAAGGATGCTGTTCGCGTGGGAGGGGGTTGGGGAAGGGTCCTGAGGGGGCTTTGGGGCGCATCGGAAAGGGGGGGCTGGGGAGAACTTCCAGTGAGGGGGGGTCTGGGGGAGTGGAGGGTTCTTGGGAGGGATTTGGGGCTCACTGAAGAGTTGGGGGACCCCAGGCCAAGAGGCACTGGGAGACCCAAGAGGGGCTTGGGGGGGATCTGGGGGTGGGGGGGGTGGGGGGCTCCGGGGTGTTTTGGGGGTGTCTCCGTGGAATTTGGGGGCTCTGGGGGTGTCGGGGGGAGCCGAAAGAACAGCAGGACCCCACGGCTTGAATAAACAGCCTTTATTGGGAGGGTGGTCCCCCCGTCACAGCCCCCCCCCTCACCCCGAATCCCCCCTCCCCCAGCAGACCCCCCTGCAGGGGCACCTGCAGCCCGGCGGGAGGAGGGGCGAGGGGGGGCTGTCCCTGGGGCCACCCCAGGGTCGCCCCCCGACCCCTCCCCAGCCGGGGCGGCGGCGCTTCGGGGGCTGCCGGCAGCACGGGGGGGGGGTCGCGACACCGCAGGTCGCGATAGGAACAGGGCCGGTCGCGACGGAGCGGGGGGCGCTGGGCTGTGTCGCGACAGAGCCGGCGGCAGCAGCATCGTGACGGTTCCGTGCTCTGGGGGGCTCCGGGGGGTTCTGGGCTCCAGGGCCGGGGGTCCCGCGAGGGTCTGGGGGCGGCCGGGGGGTCCCAGGGGGGCTCCGGGCTCCAGAGCTGGGAGGTCCGGGGGGATCTGGGTGGGTCTAGAGGGGGCCGGGTGTGTTCTGGGGAGTCCCAGAGGGGTCTCGGGGCATCTGGGGGTTCCCAGTGGGGTCTCGGGGGGTCCCACAGGGGTCTCGGGACATCCAGCAGGGCCCTGGGGGGCTCCGGGTTCCAGAGCTGGGGAGTCCGGGGGGGCCTGGGGTGGTCCAGGACGGGCCTGGGCAGCTCTGGGCTCCATGGTCTGGGGTCCCATGGCGGTCTGGAGGGGTTCGGGGGGTCCCAGAGGGGTCTGAGGGGGTCCGGGGGGGCCCTGCGGGGCTCCGGGCTCCAGATTTGGGGGCCCCGGGAGGGTCTGGGGGGGGTTCGGGGCGGGTCCAGGGAATCCCAGGGGGGTCTTGGGACATCCCAGGGGGACCTGGAGGGACCCGGGGGGTCCCAGGGGGTCTCAGTTCTCCAGATTTGGGGGGCCCGAGGGGGTCTGGGGGTGCGGGGGGGCCCACGGGTGTCTCTGAATTGGGGGGGTCCCCCGGGTGGAGGGTCTGGGCTGAAGGCTGGGGGGGCCATGGGGATCCAGCCTTCATCCCCCCCCTCCTCCTCCTCCCCCTGGGGGGGCTGTGGGGACCTCCAAAAGGGGGGGGGGTGGCGGCAGGAGCCCCCCGGGACCACCCCAGGTCTGGGGGAGCCCCCCGGGGGTCTCATCCTCCTCATCCTCGGCCGAGCTCCATGAGAAAGGGTTCTGGGGGGGAGGGGGAGAGGGGGGGCGCATCAATAAAGCCCCCCTGGGACAGCCCCGAAAACAGGGGGGTGCTCCCCCGCACCCCCCCAAACTCCAGACTCACCTCCCGCTCTCTGAGGGCTCCAAAAATGGGGCTGGGGGCCCGGGGGGGCAGCGGCAGCTGCGGGGAGAGGCGGGCAGCGATTAAGGGTGAACCTGAAGGGATTTTGGCGTGTTCGGGGGGCACTTTTTGGGGCACTCACCCTATCAACAACACGAAGTGGGCTGGGAGTCCCAGCAGGGGGATCCCCCGCCTCCCACCCCCCAAAACTGACCGCTCGTCCTGGGGGTCCCGGCCTCGCCTCTTTCCGGGGGGCCCGAGGGGTGCCCTGACCTGCTGGAAAAAGGCTTTATTTGGTGGAGGGGGGGGGGGGGGAAATAAAGGTAAAAAAATATTTGGGGTAAAAAACACTCCCTCCCCTCGGGGCGGGGGGCAGTACCTGGGGGCTGGGCTGGGGTCCGGTGGGCCAGGAAGAGCCCCAGGTCTGGGGGTCCCCGTCGGTGCCTCCTGAGCGCAGCCACGAGGCTCTGGCGCCGCTCGCTCACTAGCTCCCGCCCCAAAAACGCCCTGAAACCCCCCAGCAGCGAGGCCAGACTGGCCACCAGATCCTTCAGCGCCTCGGCCGGGACCCCCCCGGCCTCCCCCTCCTCAATTTGGGGGGCTGGGGGCGGGTCACCATCCCTGCCGGGGCCGGGGGTCAGCAGGCGCCGGACGTCCAGAGATTTGACCTCGTGGTTGAAGAGGCCGCGGTGGCACAGGCGGTTCTGAGTGATCACCACGGGCTTGGGGGGGCCCAGGGGGCTCCCCAGAGCGAGACCCCCCCACGGGGGAGGCTGCAGCCAGCGAGGGGGGGCGGCGGGGCCCCGCCGGGAGCCCCCCAAGGGCACCTTAGGGCCGAACTTGGCCGCGTTGCGCTCCCGCTTGGTCCGGAGGCGTTTGGATTTGGGTTTGGTTTGGAGTTTGGTGGGAACGGGGAGGGGGCAGCCGTCTCGGGGGCCCAGGAGCTGCCGGTGGAGGCTCATGGCGGTGGCAGCAGCTGGGAAAAAGCTGGAAAAAAGGAGGTTTTTGAGGAGTTTTCCCGCCCCCCACCCCCAGGATCCTCATTCCTCCCGCGGAACCGCTTGGTACTCACAGGATTCCTAATTCACCCGTCTGCCCCAGGACCTCATAATTGCTCCCCAGAGTCCCCCAGTTCCCCGCATTTCCCCCTCAGGGCCTCCCATTCCCTTCTAGGGCCCCCTGGCTACCCCTAGAACCCAGAGTTCCCCTCAGAACCCCCCATTTCCCCCTCAGATAGCCCCCAATATCCCCAGGCTCCCCTGAAGGGCGCTCAGGCCCCACTCCAACCCCCATCTTCCCCTCAGATCTGCCCCCAGAGCCCTTCCATCCCTTTCTGGGACCCGTATTCCCCTTCAGGATGCTCCAGGACTCCCAATCTCCCCCATTTTTCCCCCCCAGTTTCTCCCCAGTTCCCCCCCACCTGCCCCGAGGCCACGCCGCCTCACGCGCCGGTGGGCGGGGCCGGCGCCAGGGGTCGCTTGAGTTCTCCCGCGCTTCGCTGCGATTGGCCCACGGAGCCCCAGCTCGGCCGCTGATTGGCCGAGGCCGCGGAGGCGGGAAAACGCGGCGCTCCGAGGGAGGGGCGGGGCCCCCGTGAGGGGAAGGAAGGGCGAGTCTGAGGGAAGTTGGGAGTAACGGGTGGAAATGAGGGAAAAGAGGAAAAATTAGGTGGAAAAATGGAGGCAAAAGGGGAGAAATGGGGTGCAGTGAGGGAGATTTGGAGTAATGCGAGAGAATTGTGGGGAAACGGCCATAGTGGGGTGAAATGGGAGGAGAACAGAGAGAATGGGAAATAACGGTGGGGGGGGGGAATGGGGATAGTGGACACGGTGGGCTAAAATTAGGAGTAATGAGGGGAAATTGGGAGAAAATTGATGGAAAATGGGAGAAATTGCGGAAAAAGAGGAGCAAATGGGGTAGAGTGGGGGGGGTGGAGATAATGGGAAAAATTTGAAGAAAGGTGGGGGGAAAACAGGATAAAATGCGGGAAATTTTGGATAACGGGGGGGGGAACTGGGGATAATGGGGTGAAATGGGGGAAACTGGGGGTAATGGGGTAAAATGGGGGAAACTGGGGTAAAATGGGGGTAATGGGGTAAAATGGGGGGAAACTGGGGGAAATGGGGTAAAATGGGGGGAAACTGGGGATAATGGGGGGAAACTGGGGTAAAATGGGGGAAACTGGGGGAAATGGGGTAAAATGGGGGGAAACTGGGGTAAAATGGGGGGAAACTGGGGGTAATGGGGTAAAATGGGGGGGAAACTGGGGGAAATGGGGGGAAACTGGGGATAATGGGGGGAAACTGGGGTAAAATGGGGGAAATGGGGGGAAACTGGGGTAAAATGGGGGAAATGGGGTAAAATGGGGGGAAACTGGGGATAGTGGGGGGAAACTGGGGTAAAATGGGGGAAACTGGGGGAAATGGGGTAAAATGGGGGAAACTGGGGGAAATGGGGGGAAATGGGGGGAAACTGGGGGTAATGGGGTAAAATGGGGGGAAACTGGGGATAATGGGGTGAAATGGGGGAACTGGGGATAATGGGGGGAAACTGGGGTAAAATGGGGGGAAACTGGGGGAAATGGCGTGAAATGGGCGGAAACTGGGGATAATGGGGTGAAACGGAAAACTTGGAGGAAATTTGGGATAACGGGGTGAAACACAAGTCTCGTCCTCGTTATTTATTCGCAGCACATTGAAGATTGATGAATTATTTATTTATTAGCGATTTATCAGCTCCGGGCAAGGGGGGGGGGGGGTCCCCCAGTACCCCCTCACCCGTTTTATTTTGGGGGGGACGGACGGACGGACGGACATCAGCGCTGCCTTGAGATCCCGAAGCGAAGCCTTTGTGGGGTGGGGGGCACGCAGGGGTGTGGGGAGGGGTCCTGTGGGGACCCCCCCCATCTTATTTTAGGGGGGGTCTTTTAAGGCTTCTCCAGGAGGCCGTCGGCGGCAGGGGGGGTCCCCACATCCTGGTAGGTGGGTTGGACCCCCCGGGAAATGTCCTCGTACATGGAGCACTCGTCCAGGTTCAGGCCCTGTGGAGGGGGAAATTGGGGTGAGGGGCTTGGTTTGGGGGTGAAGGACCCCACCCCAGCCCCATTTTTTGGGGCTCCCCCCCCACCCCCCCAGGTCACCTCATAAAGATTTTCCTCCTCGAGGGAGATTTTCTTGGGCTGGAGGAGCCGCTCGTTGGCCCAGCGCTTCTGGGAGGGGGGGAAAAAAAAAAGGGGGTACAGGGGGGGTTTGAGGGACACCCAGGGGGAGAATTGAAGAGGATTTGGGGTGATGGGGGGAAACTGGGGGTCTCCAGGGGGGAAAGTGGGGGTCCCACAGGGAAATTTGGGGTGGTGGAGGGGGAAAAAAAGGGGGTACGGGGGGGGGTTTGAGGGACACCCGGGGGGGAACTGAAGGGGATTTGGGGTGATGGGGGGAAACTGGGGGTCTCCAGGGGGGAAAGTGGGGGTCCCACAGGGAAATTTGGGGTGGTGGAGGGGGAAAAAAAGGGGTACAGGGGGGTTTGAGGGACACCCGGGGGGGAACTGAAGGGGATTTGGGGTGATGGGGGGAAATTGGGGGTCTCCAGGGGGGAAAGTGGGGGTCCCACAGGGAAATTTGGGGTGGTGGAGGGGGAAAAAAAGGGGGTACAGGGGGGGTTTGAGGGACACCCGGGGGGCGATTGAGGGGGATTTGGGGTGTGGGAGGAAGCTGGGGGTGCCACAGGGAGATTTGGGGGTGGTGGGGGGGGAAACTGGGGGTCTCCAGGGGGGAATTAAGGGGTGGCAGGGGGTGCTTGGGGTATCTGGAGGGGGATTTAGGGGTACCAGGAGGATTTGGGGTTGTCAGGACTGAAACATCAGGGACACCGGGATCAGGGACACCGGGATCAGGGACACCGGGATCAGGGACACCGGGATTAGGGACACCAGGACTGGGATTAGGGACACCGGGATCAGGCACACCAGGACCGGGATCAGGGACACCAGGACCGGGATCAGGGACACTGGGACCAGGATCAGGAACACCGGGACCGGGATCAGGAACACCGGGATCAGGGACACCGGGACCGGGATCAGGGACACCGGGATCAGGGACACCAGGACCGGGATTAGGGACACCGGGATCAGGGACACCGGGACCGGGATCAGGGACACCGGGATCAGGGACACCAGGACCGGGATTAGGGACACCGGGACCGGGATCAGGGACACCGGGACCGGGATCAGGGACCCTGGGACCAGGATCAGGAACACCGGGACCGGGATCAGGAACACCGGGATCAGGGACACCGGGACCGGGATTAGGGACACCAGGACCGGGATCAGGGACACCGGGACCGGGATCAGGGACACCGGGACCGGGATCAGGGACCCCGGGATCAGGGACACCAGGACCGGGATTAGGGACACCGGGACCAGGATCAGGGACACCGGGATCGGGATCAGGGACCCCGGGATCAGGGACACCGGGACCAGGATTAGGGACACCAGGACTGGGATCAGGGACCCCAGGACTGGGATCAGGGACCCCGGGATCAGGGACACCAGGACCGGGATCAGGGACACCGGGATCAGGGACACCGGGACCAGGATCAGGGACACCGGGATCAGGGACACCGGGATCAGGGACACCAGGACCGGGATCAGGGACACTGGGACCGGGATCAGGGACCCCGGGATCAGGGACACCGGGACCAGGATCAGGAACACCGGGACCGGGATCAGGGACACCGGGACCGGGATCAGGGACCCCGGGACCAGGATCAGGAACACCGGGACCGGGATCAGGAACACCGGGATCAGGGACACCGGGACCAGGATCAGGGACACCGGGACCGGGATCAGGGACCCCGGGACCAGGATCAGGAACACCGGGACCGGGATCAGGAACACCGGGATCAGGGACACCGGGACCGGGATTAGGGACACCAGGACCGGGATCAGGGACACCGGGACCGGGATCAGGGACACCGCGACTGGGATCAGGGACACCGGGACCGGGATCAGGGACCCCGGGACCAGGATCAGGAACACCGGGACCGGGATCAGGGACCCCGGGATCAGGGACACCGGGACCGGGATCAGGGACACCGCGACTGGGATCAGGGACACCGGGATCGGGATCAGGGACCCCGGGATCAGGGACACCGGGACCAGGATTAGGGACACCAGGACTGGGATCAGGGACCCCAGGACTGGGATCAGGGACCCCGGGATCAGGAACACCAGGACCGGGTTCAGGGACCCCGGGATCAGGGACACCGGGATCAGGGACACCGGGATTAGGGGTGGGGGTCCCCTTTCGTGCCCCCTCCTCACCCTGAAGAGCAGCAGCAGCCCCGGCCCCGCAGCGCAGAGCAGCAGCAGCACCCCCTGCGCCGTCAGGATCCTGTTCTTGGTGGCATCGCCCAGGTCCAGGAACGGCACGGGCATGGGCTCTGCCGGACCAGGCGTGTCAGCCAGAGCCTGAAACCTCCCCGAAACCTCCCGGGAGACCCCCACTCACCAACGACCCTGACAAACGTCCCGCAGGACTGCACAGACACGTTCCTGGACTGCACCAGGCAGAAGTAGAGCCCGCTGTGGTTGTGCTCCAGGTGCGGGAAGCTCAGCGTGGACACACCCGAGCCGTTCTGAGCCACCTGGCGACCCCCGCCCTGGGCCAGCACCTCCTGGGGCCAGCTGCAGCTCCAGCTGTCGCCGCGGTAGCGCCGGGGACACACCTGCAGCCAGGTGACGTTGGAGTCCTGCGGTTCGAAGCGGCACTCGAGGGCCAGGCGCGTCCCGAGTGCCGCGGAGCGGGACGTGGGCACGGGCCACACGCGGACCCCTCCCCGGGAGCCGCAGGTGGAGCCGGAGCCGGGGGTGGTGGACACGGACAGGGGCGTTGGGGTCTCCGAGTGCGGCGTAGGAATCGGGAGGTGGGAGTGGAGGCACTTGGAACCTGTGGGGGACAAAAGGGGCTCATCGAGGGGCGCTGACCGTGCTGGGGGGTCAGTGCGGACCCCCGTGGGTGAGGGGCTCGCACAGGGACCCCAAGGGTGACACCGGGGAGGGGGGGGGGTCACAGTACCCCCGGTCCCCACAGGGGGATCCCTGCAGTCCCAGGGGGTCTCAGTTCTCCAGATTTGGGGGGCCTGAGGGGATCTGGGGGTGCGGGGAGGCCCACGGGTGTCTCTGAACTGGGGGTGGGGGGGGGTCCTCCGGGTGGAGAGTCTGGGCTGAAGGCTGGGGGGGCGATGGGGGTCCAGCCTTTATCTCCCCCTCCTCCTCCTCCCCCTGGGGGGGCTGTGGGTCTCACATCAGGAACCCGTGGAGGACAATGAGGGGGGGGGGGGTCATTGAGGGGCAGTGACCCCGCTGGGGGGACACTGCAGAGCACGGACCCCCCTGGGTGGGGGTCTCACACAGGGACGCTGCAGGTGGCACCAGGGGGACCCCGCAGCCCTGCTGGCCCCCCCAGTTTCAGTTCTCGCTGGGGACAGGAAGCTCCGGGGTGGGGTCCCAGGAGACACGCTGCTCCAGGTGGCTGGGGACAGGAAGCTCCCGATGGTTTGTTTTGGGGTCCCCCAGAGACCCCCCTGCCGGGTTCAGGGGTCCCCATGGCCATGGGGAACAGGTGCTGGGGACCCACCGTTAGGGGGGTGGGCACAGGTGGGACCCCCCAAGATCCCCAGACCCAAACCCTGAGACCCCGGAAGTGCTGAAACACCCCAACCCAAAACCCAAGATCCCCGAATTGAGATCCTCAGGACCCCCGAGACCCCAGAAATGAGACCCTGGAACTCCTGAAACCCCCAGACCCAAACCCTGGGACTCCTGAGAGCCCCAGGCCCAAACCCCAACACCCCAGAGCCCCTCAAACACCCCAGATCCAAACTCAAACCCTGAGACCCCCAGACCCCCCATCCCCCCCCCCCCCAGCGATACCTGGGAGGAGGAGGAGGAGGCTGAGGATGAGGAGGGGGCTCGGGACCCCCCGTTTTGGGGGAGCCCCCCGGATTTGGGGAGCAGCTCTCTGGGACTCCTGAGAGCCCCAGGCCCAAACCCCAACACCCCAGAGCCCCTCAAACACCCCAGATCCAAACTCAAACCCTGAGACCCCCAGACCCCCCATCCCCCCCCCCCCCAGCGATACCTGGGAGGAGGAGGAGGAGGCTGAGGATGAGGAGGGGGCTCGGGACCCCCCGTTTTGGGGGAGCCCCCCGGATTTGGGGAGCAGCTCTCTGGGACTCCTGAGAGCCCCAGGCCCAAACCCCAACACCCCAGAGCCCCTCAAACACCCCAGATCCAAACTCAAACCCTGAGACCCCCAGACCCCCCATCCCCCCCCCCCCAGCGATACCTGGGAGGAGGAGGAGGAGGCTGAGGATGAGGAGGGGGCTCGGGACCCCCCGTTTTGGGGGAGCCCCCCGGATTTGGGGAGCAGCTGCCATCGGCTGCGTGCGCCTAGGCCCTGCAGGAGATTCGCCCCAGTGCCCCGAGGGGAGGGAAGTGGGGGGGCCCGCCCCAAAATCCCCCGGGAGCTCAGAGGAGGGGGCTGGGGGTGAGGGGGGCTTGCGGAATGGAGGCTCGCACGTTGGGCTCTTGGGATTTGGGTCTGGGGTCTCAGGAGTCTGGGGTCTCAGGACTGGGATGTCACAGTTTGGCTGTGGGAGTCTCAGGGGTTTGGGGTGCCAGTGTTTGGGGCTGGGGGTTTCCTGGTGGTCTCGGGGGTCCCAGAGTCATGGGCACGGCTGGCATTGGAGTGGGGGTCCCGTTGGGGTGGGTCTGTGGGTCACACCCGTGGGTCACACCCGTGGGTCACACCGCATGGGGGTTCCGTGGGTCACACCCGTGGGTCACACCGCGTGGGGGTTCCGTGGGTCACACCCGTGGGTCACACCGCGTGGGGGTTCCGTGGGTCACACCCGTGGGTCCCACCCGCGGGGGTTCTGTGGGTCCCACCCCGCGGGGGTTCCGTGGGTCCCACCCCGCGGTGGTTCCGTGGGTCACACCCCGCGGGTCCCACCCGCGGGGGTTCCGTGGGTCCCACCCCGCGGGGGTTCCGTGGGTCACACCCGTGGGTCACACCCCGTGGGGGTTCTGAGGCTCACACCCGTGGGTCCCACCCCGCGGTGGTTCCGTGGGTCACACCCCGCAGGTCCCACCCCGCGGGGGTTCCGTGGGTCCCACCCGTGGGTCCCACCCCACCGGGGCTCTGTGTGTCACACCCGTGGGTCACACCCCGTGGGGGTTTCGTGGGTCACACCCCGCGGGTCCCACCCGTGGGGGCTCTGTGTGTCACACCCGTGGGTCCCATCCGTGGGGGCTCTGTGGGTCCCACCCCGTGGGTCCCACCCGCCGGGGTTCCGTGGGTCCCACCCCGCGGGGGTTCCGTGGGTCACACCCGTGGGTCCCACCCCGCGGGGGTTCCGTGGGTCACACCCCGTGGGTCACACCCCGTGGGGGTTCCGAGGCTCACACCCGTGGGTCCCACCCCGCGGGGGTTCCGTGGGTCACACCCGTGGGTCCCACCCCGTGGGGGTTCCGTGGGTCACACCCGTGGGTCCCACCCCGTGGGGGTTCCGTGGGTCACACCCGTGGGTCACACCCCGTGGGGGTTCCGTGGGTCACACCCGTGGGTCACACCCCGCGGAGGTTCCGTGGGTCACACCCCGTGGGGGTTCCGTGTGTCCCACCCCGCGGGAGCTCTGTGTGTCACATCCGTGGGTCCCAGCCGTGGGTCACACCCCGTGGGTCACACCCGTGGGTCCCACCCCGCGGGGGCTCTGCGTGTCACACCCGTGGGTCCCACCCGTGGGTCCCACCCCGCGGGGGCTCTGTGGGTCCCACCCGTGTGTCACACCCCGTGGGTCCCACCCGTGGGGGTTCCGTGGGTCACACCCGTGAGGGTTCCGTGGGTCCCACCCCGTGGGTCCCACCCCGCGGGGACTCTGTGTGTCACACCCGTGGGTCCCACCCGTGGGTCCCACCGCGTGGGGGTTCCGTGTGTCCCACCCCTTGGGGTTCCGTGGGTCCCACCCCGTGGGTCCCACCCCGTGGGGGTTCCGTGGGTCCCACCCGTGGGGGCTCTGTGTGTCCCACCCGTGGGTCACACCCCGTGGGGGTTCCGTGGGTCACACCCGTGGGTCCCACCCGTGGGGGTTCCGTGGGTCCCACCCCGCGGGGACTCTGTGTGTCACACCCGTGGATCCCACCCGTGGGTCCCACGCCGCGGGGGCTCTGTGTGTCCCACCCGTGGGTCACACCCGTGGGTCCCACCCCGCGGGGGCTCTGTGTGTCACACCCGTGGGTCCCACCCCGTCGTGTTCCGTGGGTCACACCCGTGGGTCCCACCCGTGGGTCCCACGCCGCGGGGGCTCTGTGTGTCACACCCGTGGGTCCCACCCGTGGGTCCCACGCCGCGGGGGCTCTGTGTGTCCCACCCGTGGATCCCACCCGTGGGTCCCACCCCGCGGGGGCTCTGTGTGTCCCACCCGTGGATCCCACCCGTGGGTCCCACCCCGCGGGGGCTCTGTGTGTCCCACCCGTGGGTCCCACCCGTGGGTCCCACCCCGCGGGGGCTCTGTGTGTCACACCCGTGGATCCCACCCGTGGGTCCCACGCCGCGGGGGCTCTGTGTGTCCCACCCGTGGGTCCCACCCGTGGGTCCCACCCCGCGGGGGCTCTGTGTGTCACACCCGTGGATCCCACCCGTGGGTCCCACCCCACGGGGGCTCTGTGTGTCCCACCCGTGGGTCCCACCCGTGGGTCCCACCCCGCGGGGGCTCTGTGTGTCACACCCGTGGGTCCCACCCGTGGGTCCCACGCCGCGGGGGCTCTGTGTGTCACACCCGTGGGTCCCACCCGTGGGTCCCACCCCGCGGGGGCTCTGTGTGTCACACCCGTGGATCCCACCCGTGGGTCCCACGCCGCGGGGGCTCTGTGTGTCCCACCCGTGGGTCCCACCCGTGGGTCCCACCCCGCGGGGACTCTGTGTGTCACACCCGTGGATCCCACCCGTGGGTCCCACCCCGCGGGGACTCTGTGTGTCACACCCGTGGGTCCCACCCGTGGGTCCCACCCCGCGGGGGCTCTGTGTGTCCCACCCGTGGGTCCCACCCGTGGGTCCCACCCCGCGGGGACTCTGTGTGTCACACCCGTGGATCCCACCCGTGGGTCCCACCCCGCGGGGACTCTGTGTGTCACACCCGTGGATCCCACCCGTGGGTCCCACGCCGCGGGGGCTCTGTGTGTCACACCCGTGGGTCCCACCCCGTCGTGTTCCGTGGGTCACACCCGTGGGTCCCACCCGTGGGTCCCACCCCACGGGGGCTCTGTGTGTCACACCCGTGGGTCACACCGCGTGGGGGTTCCGTGGGTCCCACCCCGCGGGGGCTCTGTGTGTCACACCCGTGGGTCCCACCCGTGGGTCCACACCCCGTGGGGGTTCCGTGGGTCCCACCCCGCGGGGGCTCTGTGTGTCACACCCGTGGGTCCCACCCGTGGGTCCCACCCCGCGGGGCCCGGTCCCGGCGGGGCCGCGGCCCCACCTCACTTCCTGTAGGAAGCTCCGGCAGCGCCGGGGCCGCGCTTTGTGTCCGCCCGGGAACGCCTTTTTCCGGCCTGCCCCGCGCCCCCCCGCCCCAAAACGCCCCAAAACACCCCAAAACCGCCGAGCCCGCCCCCGGCTCCGCCCCCCCCCCCCCCCCCCCATTTTCCTGGACCGTTTCTCCAGCGCGGAAAACAGGTACGGGGGAGGGGGGGGGGCTGGGCGGGGGTCCTCTGGGTCATCCCCGAACTCCCCCTCAGCCCCCCAAAAGCGCCCCCGAAGTTCCCCTTCACCCTCGGGGTCGCCCCCCGCATCCCCACGCGTGTCCCCCATCCCAAAGGGGTTTTTTGGGGGGGTCCGCCCTGGCCCCCCTCGCCCCGCCCCGTGCTGAACGGGGCCCTTTGTGCGGGACGGGAGCCCCTCCCCACCCCCCCCGTGACCCCTCCCCCAAAACCGCCGCGGGGGGGGCAGAGAACCCCCCCCCCCCGAACCCCTGAGACCCCCCCCCCCCAGATCCTGAGACCCTCCCCCCCTCAAACTCCTCACAGGACGAGACCCTCCCGCGAGCAGGATGGACCCGGAGGAGGGTTTTAATGGGGGTGAGCGGTGCCCCCCACCCCTGGGGGTCCGGAGACCCCCCGAGATCCC
This sequence comes from Anomalospiza imberbis, assembly GCF_031753505.1. Taxonomy (NCBI): domain Eukaryota; kingdom Metazoa; phylum Chordata; class Aves; order Passeriformes; family Viduidae; genus Anomalospiza; species Anomalospiza imberbis. Next base: position 41,653 of record NW_027099872.1, read on the forward strand.
ACGGTCATGGGGGGTCCCGAGGGTCACCCCCCCGGTTTTGGGGGGCTCAGGGGTCTGGGGTGTTGGAGTCCCGCGGGGCTCTGGGGGTCCTCGAGGGTCTGGGGGTTTCTGGCATCCTGGAGTCTCAGTCTGGGGGTCTCGGGGGTCTGGGGGTTTCTGGCATCCTGGAGTCTCAGTCTGGGGGTCACAGGGGGTATGGGGGGGGGTCTGGTATGGGGGGGGGTCCTGGGGGTCTCGGGGCTCTGGGGGTTTCTGGCATCCTGGAGTCTCAGCCTGGGGGTCTCCGAGGTCCCAGGAGCCCAGGCATCTGGGGGTCCCGGGGGTTCAGAGTGGATCTCAGGGGTCTGGGGGCTTCTGGCATCCTGAAGTCTCAGCCTGGGGGTCTCGGGGGTCTGGGGGTTTCTGGCATCCTGGAGTCTCAGCCTGGGGGTCTCGGGGGTCCCAGGAGCCCAGGCATCTGGGGGTCCCGGGGGTTCAGAGTGGATCTCAGGGGTCTGGGGGCTTCTGGCATCCTGAAGTCTCAGCCTGGGGGTCTCTGAGGTCCCAGGAGCCCAGGCATCTGGGGGTCCCGGGGGTTCAGAGGGGGTCCTGGGGGTCTGGGGGTTTCTGGCATCCTGGAGTCTCAGCCTGGGGGTCTCGGGGGTCCCAGGAGCCCAGGCATCTGGGGGTCCCCGGGGGTTCAGAGTGGATCTCAGGGGTCTGGGGGCTTCTGGCATCCTGGAGTCTCAGTCTGGGGGTCTCGGGGGTCTCGGTATGGGGGGTCCCTGGGTGTCTCAAGGCTCTTGGGGTGCCTGGGGGTCAAGGGGTCTGGGGGGTTGTCTCGGTATGGGGGGCGGGGGTCCTGGGGGTCTCAGGGCTCTTGGAGTCAAGGGGCTCTCAGGGTCAGGGCTCCTGGGGGTGTCCCGGCGAGTCTGGGGGACCCCAGAGCCCCCCCAAACCCTCCGTGCCCCCCCCACCCCCCTGCGCCGGGGCCCCGCGGCCCCTCCGCCGCCGCTATCATCGGCGCCGAGGACGAGGACTTCGAGAACGACATCGAGCCCGTGAGCGTGGGCAGGGGTCCCTGGGGGAGCCCCCAGGCTGTCCCCCCACAAAGCCTGACCCCAGGCCCCCTCCCCAGACCCCCGAGGAGCAGAACAGCCACTTCCAGAGCCTGGAGCTGCTGCGGCAGCACCCGCTGTCCCTCATGGCCTTCCTACAGCACGTCGTGCTCCAGTTTGACTCCTGCCCCGTGGTGAGATGGGGAGGGGGTCTCCCAGACCCCCCCAGAGACGCCCCCCTCCCCCCCCAAAAAAAATCTGGGGGTGTCCTGAGGGGGAAATTTCCCCCGGGGGGGCACCAGAGGGTGGGAGGCTGCCCCCTTGGAGTAACCTCTTGTCTCTCTGTTCCCCCCTCCCCGCCGGCAGGGGCTGGAGCTGAGGTAAAATAGAGGAG
>NW_027099872.1:43283-134747 GCF_031753505.1 Anomalospiza imberbis
ACATTGCAATATTAAGCAAGAATTGCGGTATAAATAATCTCCAACACATGGCAAGGGTGGGTGAGTTGGGTGGAGATATCCCCCTCACCACCAGCGCTGCAATAAACAAATACCTGCTCTGTAGATACCAGTCTCTAGGGATTTATTTCCAGCCTTTTCTGGGCATCAGAGGAAAATGGCCCTACAGTGCTGCAGTAGGTAATCCCTTCTAATAGTTACAGTGAACTCTGAGTTCCCAGAAGGTTGTTTTTCCAGAACAAGCCCCAAAGAGACACAGTGTGGAGCTGAGGTGCCTCTGCCTCTGGATCTCCCTGGATCCCCCTTGCGAGGAGGCTCCGTGAGCAGCAGCTCCTGGAGTTGCCCAGGAGCTGCACAGCAACAGAAGCTTTTTGCAAGCCCACAAAAAAAAAGTTTAAACCATGTTATAGATACATATTATAATATTGGCTTTCGCAAATGTTAAAATCTATTAGATATGTGTGATGTTCAAGTAACTTTGTTATAAAGATATAGTTTGTATTTCTGACGTTAATTAAGCTTAGACATAGTAGTGCAATAGCTGATAGAAGTATGCTTGTGTTAAAATGCCTGCTTGGATGGGATAACATCCAATGAACACAGGATGAGGACACCTGTACAGATCTGCCAACGATCAGCACTCGCCCTCTGAAGGCAGCGTGCACCAAGGCCCAAACTGGAAGGGATAAAGAGAAGGAGCCAAACCTCAGCCAAGGAACACACATGTTCTGAAAATGCAGACCCAAGGAGGGACCATGTAAAATAGTTCCTGGAAAATGTAAACTAGTTTATGGATATGCATAAGCACCTATGAATATTCAAAGAGCTGATATAAGGGGAAAGGTATTTAAGGGGTATCCCCAAAGGTGATGGTGTGGTCTTACCTGAGTGCCAAGATGCACCCAGCCATAAATAACCTTTGCTCTGTGGTCCTTGTCTCCTACTGTCCTTTATTAAACTTTTAAAATTTTCACAGGAGACTGAGCGTGGTTTTCACAAAACAATTCTTAATTGAAGAGTCTTGAAGGAATCCCCGTCCACCAGACACTGTCTGTAACAAACCATGGTGCTGTAGAGAGTTTCCCACTGGATCTGTGAAAATGCCTCAACCAGTCTCCTTCAGAGATGGGGTCTCTGTCACGGACCCCCCCACCTTTCTCACCCACACGTTCTGCTCTGCTTCAAACCATCCATTATTATCCTGAAGCTTCAGCTGACCAGGATGGATCCGTATATATCACTGATGTGAAGCTCACGTTTATATATCAGAATTACAGAAATACAAACTGGCCACAAAACAGTTATGAGGATGGTACTCACCCCTCTTCCCCTGTTTTCTTTATCCACTCTCCTGGTGTCTTCGGGCTTTCAGCCTGTGACTGCCGGTGGTCCTGGGAGAGTCCGATAGATTCTGCCAAATCTGTGGCGGGCCATGCCTCTTTCAAAAACTCCTAGTGCCACCAGGGCGGGGTGTAAATCCCGGGGAGAGCTCCCATTTGTGGAAATGATGCTCACTTTAAAAAAAATAAAATGTTTATTAAAACCTTATCAAAAATACAACAGAAGACTGAATAGAGAAAATATTATGGCGCTGGGAGCAAAGGATTTTTCCCACATGTGCTCATCCTCACAATGGAGGTTTTGCCTTTTAACACTTTAGCCCCTCCCAAAGTTCAGTCCATCTTAGCCCCTCCAAAAGTTCTATCCATCGACTCCTTCTTCACTGTCCAGTGGTGGAGATCACTTCCTTAAATCTTGATTGGAGGTCAGATGTTGCCATAGTGACAAGCCAGCCCTCCTAAATGTCCTAAACCCAAGTCACCCCCTTGACGGGTCCCACCCCCTGGTTGGGGTGACCCGGAAAGGTGGAAAAGTCTCTCCTCCAACCTGTGCCTCCAAAGAATAACTCAGTAGTCTTCAGTTGTCCGGTCTCAGGGTAGTTTATTGTGTGTTATCTAAAAGATTTCTCCCTGACCTGCTGCGGTCCGTTCAGCAGTCAGGCAAAGGCACACACTGACTCCCAGGGGGCTGGTGCCTTCTTTTATATCACACATTACGTGTTAAATGTTTATGGTTTTTCCCCAATGCCCATCACCTGTATTGAACAGTGACTTTCTACTCTAAACCAATCTGTGAGTGCCAACATCACCAAGAACATGGAGGTTAGGAAGAAGAAGGAAAGAGGACAGGGCACACTCAAATCCTTCCATCTTAGAACTTCTGACCGCCATGTACAAAACTCAGACCCCTCTGTACAAGGCCTAAAACCCCCCTGTACAGCACTCAAAAACTCTTCCTTTCACTTTGTGACTACTTCTACTATAATATCTAAACTTTTGTGATTTCTTGTTCTACCTGCAAGGTTGGTAAATTGTTCCATGGATCAGGTTCAAAGCCACAGGGGTCTGTGGCTGCATTCCAGGGTCTCAAATGCTTCTGACCTGGGCCTGGAACATCCAAGAATGTCCAAGAGACATTCTGGATTCCGACACCCCCTGATAACAACACAAGGTGGGGAGTAAAACATAACTATAAATCTACAAAACTTAAGATATATACAAGATATTTGCCTTTTACTTGTGAGAGTCAATCATTGCATTACTCATCTATCACAGTCCAGAGCCTCACAGTGCCCTCCTGGCTTCCATGAGGCCAAACTGTGTCACACTGCAGCCTTGGTTCCAGGAGATTCCATTGTGTCACAATGCCCTCCTGGGTTCCATGAGGCCAAACTGTGACACTCTGGAGACTGGGTTCCATGAGGTTCCATGAGGTTCCATAACCTCAGCCTGCTCTCCTGGGCTGCCTGAGGCCCCTCTGTGTCACACCACCCCTGGCTCCCAGGAGCCTCCACAGTGTCCCAGTGGCCCCTTGGTTCCAGGAGTGGGTGGCTGGGTATATGTAGAGGAATTTCTGAGAGAAATGGGTCACGATCTGGATGTGCATGATTTATATGTTTAAAGTGAAGGTTGAAGGTTGAGCTACCCCTGCCTAGGCCTCAGATGTGGGCCTCGGTGGGGCCTTGAAGCCTGTGGCGCAGTTAAGAATAAGTTTGTGGCGCAGTCAGAAATTATGTTAAGGTATAACACAATTTACTGAGCTATCTAGGTGTGAATTAGTATAGGTCTGCAGTGTGAAACTTTAGCCACCTTAAGATAGGAACAAACAATGTTTTCTTGCCAATGAGAGTGTGCTCACGATTGCAAACTATCTAGAAGTGTATAAAAACTACTGTCTGTAAACAATAAAGGGAGAACGTCGGATTAACCATATTGGTTTGGATCTGCGTTTGTTCCTGTCCAGCTCACCTTTTTATTTTTGGTCCCTGCATCAGGGACAGGTCGCAGGGACAGTGTGCAGGCAGTGCCATCAGCCCTTCTGTGTGTGGAACCTCCTGGCTCAGTGCTCAGGTGGCGCTTGGGCACTTTGGGGTTTAGGATTTCTCCTTTTGTTTCTTTCTCTCATGGAATTTTGTCCCATCTGTCGCTATGAAGCCTTAACCACCGAGACTTAGGAGAGACAAAAACAAAAGAAACGGCCAAGCTCAGGGGAGAAGGGTACCTGGCTGCCCTTCTCTTGCCTGAGGGTTTTCTCCTGCAGGGGCAGAGATACCACACCAAGATTTGGGCTGGGGGAAGGGACTGCGTGCAGCTCCGAGCTCTCTCTCCTCCGGTTGGAGCGGCTGCTTGGGAGCGAATTCGCTGCCACCAGCAGAGCCCAGCCCGGTCCTGCTTCTCCTGCCGTGGGTGAGCCTCTGCTCGTGAGAGCAGACTCTGAACTGGGACCTTATTAACACCCACCTCACTAAAAAAAGGACTTCCACCATCTGCTCGGGTGCCTCAGGGCACACCCCACGATCTTGAGCCCTCTCCCCCTCTGTGCTGGGTTAACACAAGTCGGCTTTTTAGTGGGGAAGTCACAGAGACTGCTTCTGAGACAGAAGTTTCTCAAAACTTCTGCTCTGTTCTGCAGAGCCAATCCCGAAGGCTCTGATGATCGACACTGACTGGCTCAATTAGAGCAGTTAGCAATGCCTCTGCGATGACATATTTAAGAACCAAAAAGCTGCGGGAAGCTCTTTCTCTTTCACCTTTGAACAGAGGGGAGGGGGCCACGGAAAAAAGGCAGCTGTGGGAAGACTGCTCTGCCCTTGGGAGCGACTCCTGTTGAAGCAGATTTTGGGCAGGACTGCGACTTGTGAAAACTAGAACCACGTTGGAGAAGTTCACAGAGAACTGTCTCCCATGGCACAGCAAAAGAGACTCCTCTCCCTAAGGGGACTCAAGAAGGATTTTTTGGAAGTGACACACTGACCAAAACCCCCATGGTTTTGCCTCCCTGCGCTGCCGGTGGAAAAGAAAGAAAGGCTGGGGGGTGCAGGGGGGAAGGTGTTCGTTCAAATGTTTATTTCAGCTCTCATTATCCTCTTTTTTTAAATACTGTTAATAAACTTTTCTGTATACCTTTTAAAGATTTGAGCCTGTGTGCTCTTAAAGTGTTCTCTCCTAATCCTTATCTCACCCATTAAGCTTTTTTTTCCCTTTAATTGATCTTTCCCCCTCCTCTGCTCAATTACAGCATGGAGAAGGAGGGAATGATTTTTCGCGGGTGCACTGGCATTTGACCAGCATCAAACCCACGACACCCTCCAGGGGAGCCTCTCCCTTCCCAATTTGGAGCCGGGCTGCCCTGCCCAGCCCCGCCGTGTCTCTGCCTCTCTCCGGGGTTTTGCTGCGCTGTAACCCCGCAGCCCTGCCCTGCTGGGACACCCACCTGGTTCCGGCCGCAGCTGCAATTTCTGACACATCGGGACTTGGCTCATCCCTGCCTGCCCAGCCGGCTGTGCTGAGGCTCTGCTGCAGCTCCTTCAGCTGTGCAGAGGGGCAGCGGGATCGGCTGCTCCTGGGGCTTCGGAAAGGGAGCCCCTTCTCCATCCCTTCCTGCTGCCTGGAACTGGGGCTGTGCTTCTGGCTCACTGGAGCTGTGGTTCTGGGTCATTGGGGCTGTGGTTCTGGCTCTCACTGGCTCTGTGGTTCTGAGTCACTGGGACTGGGTCGCTGGGTCACTGGGGCTGTGGTTCTGGGTCATTGGGGCTGTGGTTCTGGCTCTCACTGGCTCTGTGGTTCTGAGTCACTGGGACTGGGTCGCTGGGTCACTGGGGCTGTGGTTCTGGGTCATTGGGGCTGTGGTTCTGGCTCTCACTGGCTCTGTGGTTCTGGGTCACTGGGACTGGGTCGCTGGGTCACTGGGGCTGTGCTTCTGGGTCATTGGGGCTGTGCTTCTGGGTCTCTGGATCTGTGGTTCTGGGTCACTGGCTCTGTGGTTCTGAGTCTGTGCTTCTGGGTCTCTGGATCTGTGTTTCTGGGTCACTGGATCTGTGGTTCTGAGTCTGTGGTTCTGGGTCACTGGATCTGTGGTTCTGGGTCACTGGCTCTGTGTTTCTGGGTCTGTGTTTCTGGGTCACTGGCTCGGTGGTTCTGGGTCTGTGTTTCTGGGTCACTGGCTCTGTGGTTCTGGGTCTGTGTTTCTGGGTCACTGGATCTGTGTTTCTGGGTCACTGGCTCTGTGGTTCTGGGTCACTGGATCTGTGGTTCTGGGTCACTGGCTCTGTGGTTCTGGGTCTGTGTTTCTGGGTCACTGGCTCTGTGGTTCTGGGTCACTGGATCTGTGGTTCTGGGTCACTGGCTCTGTGGTTCTGGGTCTGTGTTTCTGGGTCACTGGCTCTGTGTTTCTGGGTCACTGGCTCTGTGGTTCTGGGTCTGTGTTTCTGGGTCACTGGGTCTGTGGTTCTGGGTCTCTGGGTCCGTGGTTCTGTTGGTTGCTGTTGCTGTTTGCTTGCCTTGTTACACAGACTAGCAAAGAGCTGTTATTCCTTTTCCCATATCTGTGCACGAAAGCCCCACAATTTCCAAGTTACAATAATTCAGAGGGAAAGGGGTCACGTTCTCCATTCCAAAGGAGGTTCCTGCCTCCCTTGGCAGACACCTGTCTTTCCAAATTGGACATTTGCCACTCCAGGCTTTTTTTAACACAGGCAGGGATGGGGACTCCACCCTGTCCCTGAGCAAATAATTCCAGTGCCCAGTCACTCTTTCAGAGAACAAATTTTTCCTGATGTCCAAGCTAAACTTTCCCTAGCGCAGCCTAAGGCTGTGTCCTCTCCTTCTGTCAGTTGTCCCCTGGGAGAAGAGCCCGACCCCCACCTGGCTGCACCCTCCTGCCAGGGAGTTGTAGAGAGTGATGAGGTCTCCCCGGAGCCTCCTCTCCTCCAGGATCAACAACCCCAGCTCCCTCAGCCACTCCTCACAGGACTTGTGCTCCAGACCCCTCACCAGCCTTGTTGCCCTTCTCTGGACACGCTCCAGCCCCTCAAAGTCCTTCCTAAAATGAGGGGCCCAGAACTGGACAGAGCACTCAAGGTATGGCCTCACCTGTGCCGAGCACAGGGGAAAATGTTCCATTCCTTCCAGGAGGTTCCGTCAGGTCACGGTGGAACTTGGTGCCGTGTTGGTGCACAGCCTCACAGTGCTCTCCTGGCTTCCATGAGGTTCCAGAGCCTCACAGTGCTCTCCTGGCTTCCATGAGGTTCCAGAGCCTCACAGTGCTCTCCTGGCTTCCATGAGGTTCCAGAGCCTCACAGTGCTCTCCTGGCTTCCATGAGGTTCCAGAGCCTCACAGTGCTCTCCTGGCTTCCATGAGGCCAAACTGTGTCCCACTGGAGCCTGGGTTCCATGAGCTCTGGCAAGCTCCCAGTGGCATCTGGGTTCAGTGAGGCCCAGCTCTCTCATGGTGGACACCTGGTTAAAAGAGGTTCCATAACCTCAGTCTGCTCTCCTGGGCTGCCTGAGGCCCCTCTGTGTCACACCAGCCTCTGGCTCCCAGGAGCCTCCACAGTGTCCCGGTGGCCCCTTGGTTCCAGGAGTGGGTGGCTGGGGAGAGGCCGCAGGGGCAGTGTGCAGGCAGTGCCCTCAGCCCTTCTGTGCCACGCTCTGGGTGTGGAACCTCCCAGCGAGTGCTCAGGTGTGCTCAGGTGTGCTCAGGTGTGCTCAGGTGTGCAGGTGACAGCGGTGCCATCGGCGCTCAGGTGCGGCCCCGCCCCCTTCGGCCCCGCCCCTCCCTTCCTCACTGCCTCCGGATTGGCCGCTGGCCCTGCCCCATCAGTGGTCTCCCGGCAACGGCAATGCTTTTCATTAGCATAAATTAGGCTTCCTCATTAGCATAAATCTTGCTTCCTCATTAGCATAAACCCCGCTTCCTCACTAGTATAAAACCCACCCGTGCGCCTCGGCCCCGCCCCCTTTGGGGTCCAGGGGCTCCCCCCACCCCCATGGGGATTGTGCCCCACAAGTGTTGGGGTCCTGCTCCATAACTCTTGGAGTCCTGCCCCACAAGTGTTGGGGTCCTGCCCCACAAGTGTTGGGGTCCTGACCCCACAAGTGTTGGGGTTCTGCCCCATAACTCTTGGGGTCCTGACCCCACAAGTGTTGAGGTTCTGCCCCATAACTCTTGGGGTCCTGACCCCACAAGTGTTGAGGTTCTGCCCCATAACTCTTGGGGTTCAGACCCCACAACTGTTGAGGTTCTGCCCCATAACTCTTGGGGTCCTGACCCCACAAGTGTTGGGGTTCTGCCCCATAACTCTTGGGGTCCTGACCCCACAAGTGTTGGGGTTCTGCCCCATAACTCTTGGGGTTCTGACCCCACAAGTGTTGGGGTTCTGCCCCATAAATGCCATATGGGGGCTCTGCCCAGTAAGTGCCTAGGGGCAATTAGAAGGTGCTGGTGATAATTAATTAGCCAAAAGTGGGTTTAATTGGTCCTGGTTAATGGCGGGTTAATTGATTAATTGATTTGCATTAATCATTAATTGCTCCCGGTGTGGTGGGGGAAGGGACAGTGAGGGGGTAATTAAGCTTTGGGGGATTGACTGGGGGAGGGGGAGCTTTGGTCCCAGCTGAGGGGGGGGGTTAGGGGGCCCTGGGGGGTCTATGGGGCAAGGTTGGGGGGTCTCTATGGAGTGGGGGGGTATGGGGGTCACCCCCAGCCCAGAGGTGTTTTTGGGGGGCTGGAGTGTGCTGGGGGCACTGTGGGGCAGGACTGGGGGGATTACGGGGCAGGGGGGGGTCCCATGGGGCACCAACCCCCAGCCCAGAGCCCTGGAGTGTTTTTGGGGGGTCCGGCCGTGGGTCAGGAGTGGGGGTCAGGCCCAGGGGGGGGCACCCACCGGTAGGTGCCCTCGTACAGGAACCCCGCCCGCTGCAGGAGCTCATCCGCCTCGGGGGGGCCCCGGCTGGGAAAGGGGGGGAACCCGGGGTCAGGGGGGATCCCCGGGACCCCCAAATCCCCAACGGATTCCCCCAAATCCTCAGTGAGACCCCCAGGACCTCCCAAATCCCCAACGGATCCCCCAAATCCTCAGTGAGACCTCCAGGACCCCCAAATCCCCAACGGATTCCCCCAAATCCTCAGTGAGACCCCTGGGACCTCCCAAATCCCCAACGGATCCCCCAAATCCTCAGTGAGACCCCTGGGACCTCCCAAATCCCCAAGGGGACCCCCCAAATCCTCAGTGAGACCCCCGGGACCTCCCAGATCCCCAACGAATCCCCCAAATCGTCAATGAGACCTCCGGGACCCCCCCAAATCCCCAGTGGGACCCCCCAAATCCTCAGTGAGACAACTACCCCCCCCCCGCCAAGTCCCTGGGACAACCCCAAATCCCCCGTGGGACTCCTGGGACCCCCAGATCCCCAACAGGAGCCCTGGGACCAGCCCCTCCCCCCCAGGTGTGCCCAGGTGCTCTCCAGACCCCCAAACTCCTGCACCAGGTACCCCCCCCAGGAGCCCCCCCCAGGTAACCCCCCAGACCACTGCATATCTCCCCCCAGCCCCCCCAGGAGCCCGCCCCAGCCCCCCTGGTGCTGCTCCCTCACCTGCCGTAGGGGTATGGGATGGGGGGCTCGCGGCGCTGCTCGATCTGGTGCAGGAGGGGGGTGAAGATGCGCCAGGCCTCACGCAGCTCGTCACTGGGAGCGGGGGGACACCCCAAAACTGAGCTGGGCAACTCCAAAACTCCCCCAGACCTCACCTCGGCCCTCCCCAGGCTCAGCTGGGCAACCCTGGAGCACACCTGGGCCCCCGAACTGGTCCCATCTTCTCTTCCAAACTGGTCCCACTTGTCCCCTCAAATTCACCTGACCCCTTTCCCCCCACCCTCCAAACTGGTCCCACCAGGCCCCCCAAACTGGTCCCATCATCCCCCTCACACTGGTACCCCCCTGCCCTGCCCAGAGTCACCTGTCCCCCCCAAACTGGCCTCACCTGGCCTCCCCATGTCCCACCTGCCCCCCCCCCAAACTGGCCCCCCTCAAACCAGTCCAGTCTGCCCCTCCAAACTGGTCCCATCTTCCCCCCCCTCAAAATCCTGCCTGCCCCCCCAGCTTGGCCTCACCTGCCCCTCCCAAATCTCATCTCCCCCCCCCGCCACCCCACACTGGTCCCACCTGTCCCCCTAATCTGGTCTCACTCACCCTCCCCAAACTGGACTCACCTGTCCCCCCATGTCCCTCCTGTCTCCCCCAGACTCTTCAGCTCCTCCAAACTGGTCCAACCTGTACTGCCACCCCCCACCCCCACCTGTCTCCAGGTGTCACCTGTCCCTGTGTCCCCACCTATCCCCATGTCCCACCTATGCCCTCCTTTCTATGTCCCACCTGTCCCTCTGTCCCGCCTGTCCCCATATCCCATCTGTGCCCTCCCCTCTATGTCCCACCTGTCCCCAGGTGTCACCTGTCCCTCTGTCCCACCTGTCCCCAGATGTCACCTGTCCCTGTGTCCCACCTGTACCCAGGTGTCACTTGTCCCACCTGTGCCCTCTTCTCTATGTCCTACCTGTCCCCAAGTGTCACCTGTCCCTGTGTCCCACCTGCCCCGATGTCCCATCTGTGCCCTCCCTCTATGTCCCACCTGTCCCCACCATGTCCCCTCTGTCCCCAGGTGTCACCTGTCCCCTCTCACCTGCGCACAAAGTGCATTTGGTTCCCGCAGATGACGTCCAGCAGCAGCCGCTCGTAGGCATCCGGCAGCTTCACGTCCTGGGGGGCACGGGGGTGGTCTGGGGGGTCTAGGGGTGTCCCCAGTTGTGGGGGGACACCCCCAGGTGTGGGGAGACACCTGGGCTTTGGGAGGACCCTGGGCTTTGGGGATTTTGGGGGCTCCTCTGGGTTTGAGGTGGTCCCAGGTGTGTGGGAACACCTGGGATTTGGGGGGACCCAGGTGGGTTTAGGAACCTCCCCAGGTGTAGAGAACCCCCTGAGAAGTGATGTCTCCACCCCCAATTTTGGGGTCTCAATGTTCCAGTTTGGTGTTAACACTCCAGTTTTGAGTCTCAGTGTAGAGATTTTGAGGTTCTACCCCGTTTCTGTGTCTGCAAACCCCATTTTGGATCTCAATGCTCCATTTTCATGTCTCCAGCCTCCATTTTTGGGTGCCAATGTTCAATTTCCATGTCCCCAAACCCCATTTTTGTGTCCTCAAACCCCATTTTTGGGTCTCAGTGGTCTATTTTTGTGTCCTCACCCCCATTTCCATGTCCCCAAGACCAATTTTGTGTCCTAATCCACATTTCCGTGTCCCCAAACCCCATTTTTGGGTCTCAATGCTCCATTTTTGTGTCCCCAAACCCCATTCCCAAGTCCCCACTCCCATTTCCATTTCCTCAACCCCATTTTGTGTCCCCATCTCCATTTTCATGTCCCCAAACCCCATTTTAGGGTCTCAGTGCTCTGTTCCCATGTCCCCACTCCCACTCCTGTGTCCCCTGCCCATTTTGGGTACCTTGTATCGGCTGCCGTATGTGAGGTCGAGCTCGGACTCCTCGGGCCGCAGGAACATGCCGGGTTTCTTGGTGTTCAGTTTGGCGTAGACGGCCTCACGTGGCTGCACCCGCACCACCAGCTCGTTGCGCTTGCACTGCCGCGCGAAGATGTCCCCGGGCACTTCCCGGAACTGCAGCCGCACCTCAGCCTTGCGCTCGTTCAGCGCCTTCCCACAGCGCAGCACAAACGGGACGCCTGGGGACAGTGGAGTCATCGGCATTGTCATCATCAGTATCATCACTGTCATCGCTAACATCATTGTCATCGACATCCATCACCATCCATCAACATCACCATCCACATCATCATCATCGTCATCACTAACATCATCGTCATCGACATCCATCACCATCCGTCAACATCACCATCCACATCATCATCATTGTCACCGCTAACATCATCGTCACCAACATTCATCACCATCCATCAACATCACCATCATCGTCATCGTCACTAACATCATTGTCATCAACATCCATCACCATCCATCAACATCACCATCCACATCATCATCAACATCCATCGCTAACATCATTGTCATCGACATCCATCACCATCCATCAACATCACCATCCACATCATCATCAACATCCATCGCTAACATGACCGTCATCAACATCCATCACCATCCATCAACATCACCATCCACATCATCATCAACATCCATCGCTAACATGACCGTCATCAACATCCATCACCATCCATCAACATCACCATCCACATCATCATCATTGTCATCACTAACATCATCATCATCAACATCCATCACCATCCATCAACATCACCATCCACATCATCATTGTCATCGCCAACATTGTCATCACCAACATCACCGATGTTATCAACACTGGCATCCTCAACATTGACATCATCATCGTCAACATCGCTATCAGTCCCATCATCTCATCATCTACACTATCAGCAGCAGCAGCACCAACATTGTCAACATCATCAGGCATTGACACCCATCATCATCATGCTTATCATCATCATCAACATCCATCACCATCATTGCCACCAACATCATCATCGTCATCATCATCACCCATCAACATTGTCATCATTGTCATTGTTGTTATCGTCAAATCCATCACCATCATCATCCACGTTGTCAGCATCTGTCAATATCACCACAATCATCAGCATCCACCATCATAATCAATGTCATCAACGTCCAACTGTCATCATCATCAACATCTATCCACCAACATCGTCATCATTGTCATCACCCACGTCATCAACATCCAACACCATCATCAACAACGTCATCACCAACATTGTCAAAATCATCAACATCCATCAATGTTATCACTGTTGTCACCATCATCATCATCCATCAATGTCATCACAGTCCTCACCACACATCATCACCATCACCCATCCCCGTCCCAGCATGTTCCCGTAGTGCAGCACCAATGGCACACCTGGTACACCATCAGCATTGCCACCACCACCATCATCATCATCATAGACATCACCATTCCTCATCATCTCCATCATCATTCCAACCGTCACCATCATCATGGTCAAAACCTCTATCATCCTCTGGTCATCAGTGTCACTGTGGCCATCATCATCATCAGCACCATCTCCTGGCCAGCATCATCACCACCATCAACAGCACCATCACCACAACCACCAGCATGAACAGCAGCGGCACCATCTCCATGGCCACCACCATCATCATCATCATCACTACCACCATTTCCACCACCACCATTATCATCATCACAGCCATGAATATCATCACCACGGCAACCACCATCATCATGGTCATTGCCATCATCATCACCATCACAACCAGAAATGTCATCACCATGGCAACCATCACCACCACCATCACAGCCATCACCATCATGGCCATCACCCCCTCTCACCGTCCCAGCGCTCGTTGGCCACACGCAGCACAGCGGTGGCAAAGGTGGGCGTGGTGGAGCCGGGGGGCACCGTGGGGTCGTCCAGGTAGCCCTTCTGTGCCTCAGGGGGTCCCTCGGGGTTGCCCACATACTGGCCCAGCACTACGTCCTGCAGCTCCACCGGGCTGATGCACTTGAGCACCTTCACCTGGGGGACAGGTGAGGGACACCTGGTTATGGGGGCTCCAGGGAGACCATGGGGTGGGACTGTTTGGGGACGTGTTTATGGGAGACCACCAGTAAGAACAGACAATGGGATGGGGGTGTGGGGGATGTAGCCATTGGAGGACATGGTTTTGGGGGGTCATCAACAAGAAGGTGCTGATAGGTTTGGGACGTGGCACATTTGAGTTGTGGCACTGGGGTCCACCATTGATAACAGGATGATAGGATATGGGTGGGGACATGGTCAGTGAGGACATGGCCATGGGGAATGTGGTTTTGGGGGGCTACCATCAATAATGGGGTGATGGAACATAGTTGGGGATGTGGCTATGGGGGATGTGGCTTTGGGGGCCACCAACAAGAACATGGTGGTGGGGCACAACTGGGATGGGGGTATGTAACCATAAGGGGACACAGCCCTGGGGCCATTTGGGGATGGTCCCTGTGGCCATGACCATGATGTGACCATCAGGGACATAAAGCTCAGTGACCAGTGTGGTGTCAGGGGGTGGTGACACTTTGGTGACACACCAGCAGGGGTCCCTGCTGTCCCCACCTTCTCATCACGGACATCATCGGGGTTGGTGGATGCCGGCTTCTCCATGGCCACGAGGCAGAGCAGCTGCAGAAGGTGGTTCTGCATCACGTCCCTGTGGGGAGCCGGCGCTGCCACGGGGTCGGGAGACACGGGGAGACAAGGAGAGGACACGGGGACACCAGGGGACGTCCATCCTCACCGGATGATGCCGAAGTCATCAAAGTAGCCACCGCGGCCCTCGGTGCCAAAGGGCTCCTTGAAGGTGAGCACCACGCAGGCGACGTTGTCGCGGTTCCAGATGGGCCCGAAGATGCGGTTGCCAAACCTGGGGTGGGTGAGGGGCGGGTGAGGAGTGCTGGGCGTGTCCCCATGTCCCCTCTCATGTCCCCTGTCCCCGCCCGTGTCCCCGGCTCACCGCAGCACCATGAGGCTCTGCACCATCTCCTTGCCCAGGTAGTGGTCCATGCGGTAGATCTGCTCCTCACGGAACAGCGCGCTCAGGTGCGCCGACAGCTCCTCCGATGAGCCCAGGTCCCGCCCAAATGGCTTCTCCACGATCACACGGTTCCACCTGGGGACAGGGACACGGGGACATGAGGGCAGGGACAGGGGGACACACGGGAATATGGGGACACAAGAGACATGGACGTGGGGGAACACGCAGAGACACAGAGGACATGGGACATAAGGGGACTCAAGGAACATGGAGGGACATGGGAATACATGGGATGTAAGGAATGTAGGTACATGGCAGGACACCACCCCTGTCCCATGCAGAGCCCTCAGGTGCTGGGTCACAAGTGTGTCCCCATGTCCCCACTCACCCCTGTCCCTCAGGTGCTGTGTCCCAGGTGTGTCCCCACTCACCCCTGTCCCTCAGGTGCTGTGTCCCAGGTGTGTCCCCGTGTCCCCACTCACCCCTGTCCTTCAGGTGCTGTGTCCCACGTGTGTCCCCACTCACCCCTGTCCCTCAGGTGCTGTGTCCCAGGTGTGTCCCCACTCACCCCTGTCCCTCAGGTGCTGTGTCCCAGGTGTGTCCCCACTCACCCTTGTCCCTCAGGTGCTGTGTCCCAGGTGTGTCCCCACTCACCCCTGTCCCTCAGGTGCTGTGTCCCAGGTGTGTTCCCGTGTCCCCACTCACCCCTGTCCCTCAGGTGCTGTGTCCCAGGTGTGTCCCCATGTCCCCACTCACCCCTGTCCCTCAGGTGCTGTGTCCCAGGTGTGTCCCCACTCACCCTTGTCCCTCAGGTGCTGTGTCCCAGGTGTGTCCCCGTGTCCCCACTCACCCCTGTCCCTCAGGTGCTGTGTCCCAGGTGTGTCCCCACTCACCCTTGTCCCTCAGGTGCTGTGTCCCAGGTGTGTCCCCACTCACCCTTGTCCCTCAGGTGCTGTGTCCCAGGTGTGTCCCCACTCACCCCTGTCCCTCAGGTGCTGTGTCCCAGGTGTGTCCCCACTCACCCCTGTCCCTCAGGTGCTGTGTCCCAGGTGTGTCCCCACTCACCCCTGTCCCTCAGGTGCTGTGTCCCTGGTGTGTCCCCGTGTCCCCACTCACCCCTGTCCCTCAGGTGCTGTGTCCCAGGTGTGTCCCCACTCACCCCTGTCCCTCAGGTGCTGTGTCCCAGGTGTGTCCCCACTCACCCCTGTCCCTCAGGTGCTGTGTCCCAGGTGTGTCCCCACTCACCCCTGTCCCTCAGGTGCTGTGTCCCAGGTGTGTCCCCACTCACCCTTGTCCCTCAGGTGCTGTGTCCCAGGTGTGTCCCCGTGTCCCCACTCACCCCTGTCCCTCAGGTGCTGTGTCCCAGGTGTGTCCCCGTGTCCCCACTCACCCCTGTCCCTCAGGTGCTGTGTCCCAGGTGTGTCCCCGTGTCCCCACTCACCCCTGTCCCATGCACAGAGCCCTCAGGTGCTGGGTCACAGGTGTGTACACGCTGGGGGGCAGGGCCAGGTAGAAGAGCCGGTGGGCACGGTCACCCCCGGGCAGCCCCCGCAGGTGAGCGTCCAGCGCCCGGAACGAGGCCTCGTCCCCGTACTGACCCCGCACGAAGCTCTGCAGGGACAGGAACGTGGCCAGGCGGGGCCCATCCTCAGGGGTCACCTGTGGGGACAGGAAGGGACAGGGGACAGGTGAGACAGGGACAGGAACGTGGCCAGGTGGGGTCCATCCTCAGGGGTCACCTGTGGGGACACACAGGGACAGGTAAGACAAGGACAGGTGAGACATGACCAGGAATATGGCCAGGAATATGGCCAGGTGGTGCCCGTCCCCGGGGGTGCCCTGTGGGGACAGGGAGGGACAGGGGACAGGTGAGACAAGGGACACAGGGACCATCCTCAGGAGTCACCTGTGAAGACAGACACAGACAGGTGAGACAGGGACAGGAACTGTCCTCAGAGGTCATCTGTGGGGACAGGGAGGGACAGGGGACAGGTGAGACAAGGAACACAGGGACAAGGTACAGGTGAGACGAGGGACACAGGGACTACCCTCAGGAGTCACCTGTGGACACAGATAAGGACAGGTGAGACAGGGGACAAAGGGACAGGGGACAGGTGAGACAGGGACAGGAATGCGGCCAAGCGGGGCCTGTCCTCGGGGGTCACCTGTGGGGACAGACCAGGACAGGGGACAGTTGAGAAGGGGAACACAGAGAATGCCCTCAGGGGTCACCTGTGACAGGCAGGGACAGGTGAGGGGACACAGGGACATAACGTCAGGCAGAGCCTGTCCTTGGGGGACACCTGGGGCCAGGAAGGTTCAGGTGAGGTCAGGAGGGGACAGAGGAGACAGGTGGGGACAGAAGGAACACAGAGAGACAGGAAAGGACATGTGAGGCCAGGAGGGGACAGTGCTGTCACCTTGAGGTAGGGCAGGGTCTGCTCCCGGATGAGCTCCACGGTGAGGGGCGAGCGGGCAAAGCCAACGACGCGTGTGGCATCGGGGAGGAGCCCGTCCCGGAACAGCCACCTGGGGACAAGGGACAGCGCTGTCACCTGTGCCACCACCTGTATGCCCAAACCCCCCAGAGACACTGGCATTGGGGAGGAGCCCGTCCCAGAACAGTGACCTGGGGACAAGGGACAGCGCTGTCACCTGTGTCCCCTGTGTCCCCTGTGCCACTACCAGTGTCCCCAAGCCCCCCCAGAGACACTGGCATCAGGGGGTGCACTGTCACCTGTGTCACCAAGCCCCTGGGGACACCCCCAGCACTGTCACCACCCCACCCCCAGGGACAGCAGCCACCGGGAGCAGAGAGGAGCCTGTCCCAGAAGAGCCAGCTGCGGGGACACCACTGTCACCAAACCCACCGGGGACACCCCCAGCACTGTCACCACCCCCCTCTGGGGACACCAGGCCTAAGGTGACACAGGTGTCACCAACCCTCTCTCAGGTTGGTGACACAGGTAATGGGGGCTCCTGTCCCCATGTCATCCTGGGAGATGTAACACAGGGACAGGTGACACAGAGGGGACAGGTGACACAGAGGGGACAGGTGACACAGAGGGGACAGAAGCAGCAAAGGGAGGAACTGGGGACACTGGGGCATGCTGGGGACACTGGTGCCAGCTGGTAACACAAGTGGCCCTGGGGAGAGCAGGGACACACAGCTGTGGTGACACTGGGGACAGAGCAGACAATGGCAGCACTGGTGGCACTGGAGACATCACTGAGTGACAGTGGCAGCCCCGGTGGCTCTGGGGACAGCAGTGACCCCAGAGTGGCCCTGGTGATATCAGTGACTCCGGTGGCCCTGGGACAGGTGGGGACAGTGGGGACTTCAATGGCTCTGACAGCCCCAGTGACCCTGGTGACGTCAGTGACCCTGGGGACAGGTGGGGTCACTGGTGGCCCCTGGGCCATTGGTGACACTGGTTGCCTGGGTGGCTGTGGGGACACTGGTGACCCATGGGACCCTGGTGACACGCGGAGCACAGGTGGTCTTGATGACACCATTGTTCCTATTGTCCCCAGGCGTCCCCATGGCCCCCTCGGTGTGCCCATTGTTCCCAGGTGTCCCCATGGTCCCCTCGGTGTGCCCATTGTTCCCAGGTGTCCCCAGGGTCCCCTCGGTGTCCCTGCTGTCCCCATTGTCCCCTCGCTGTCCCCAGGTGTGCCCATTGTCCCCCAGGTGTCCCCGTACCAGATCGTGGGGTAAATCTTCTTCCTGGCCAGGTCGCCCTGTGGAGGAGGGGTCGTCAGAGGTGGGGGAGGGGCGAGGCCAGCGCTGGGTGCGGCCCCGGCCCCTCCCCCACCCCCCGGAATGTGCTGAGTCAGCGCCGCCGCCCCTCCCCCCCCCAGTGTTTAATAAGAGGCGTTGGGTAACGGGGTGGGGGAGGGGCGGAGGAGGAAGTTGGGGTGCGGATGGGGGAGGGGCGGCCCCGCCCTGGCCCCGAGGGCTGACCTGGAAGGAGGAGTGGGCGGGGCACCCCAACTTCTTCCCCTCCCCCACCCTCCCCCGGAGGCATCGGGGTGGCTGCCCCTCCCCCATCCCCCAGTGACCCCAAATAACCCCAAAATCCCCCCCCCAAAATGCCCCCAATTTCCTCCAAACCCCCTCTAGTTTGCCCCAAGGCCCCCAAAATCCCCCCTAACCCCTTTTACTTCCTCCTCAACCCCCCCAATATCCTTTAATCACCCCCAAATCTCCTAATTCCCTTTATTGCCCCCAAATTTTCTTTCCAGCTCTCAATATCCCCCCATTTCCCCCCCAGATTTGCTTCCCCTTTTTTGCTCCTCCAGCCCCCATTTCCCCCCAAACCCCTTCCCCAGCCCCCCCAATTTCCCCCCAGACCCCTTCATTCCCCAATTCTCCCCTCCAGCCCCCCAATATCCCCCCTAAACCCCTTTATTCCACCCCACAAGCCCCAAATTTCTCTCCCTAAACCCCTTCTTTCCCCCCTCCAACCCCCCAATATCCCTCAAACTCCTTCATTCTGCCACCCAAACGCCACATTCCTGCCCCTAACCCCCTTTATTCCCCCTCCAACCCTCCAATTCCCCCTAAACCCCTTCATCCCACTTCCAGCCCCTCAGTTCCCCACCCAGCCCCTGTGATTCCTCCCCAAACCCTTTTATTCCACCCCACAAACCCCAAGTTTCTGCTCCTAACCCTCTTTTCCCCCCCTCCAGCCCCGCAATATCCCTCAAACTCATTTAACCCCCCATCTCCCAAATTCCTGCCCCTAACCCCCTCAATTCCGCCTCCAACCCCCCAGTTCCCCCCAAACCCCTTTATTCCCCACAAACCCCAGATTTCTGCCCCTAACCCCCCCCTAAACCCGTTCCTCCCGCCGTCCCCACTCACGGAAGCGCCGAGGATGACGAGGACATGCGGGTGGCCCTGGAGGAAGGCTCCGTCCCGGCTCAGCTCCTGCCGGAGCATCCCGCACACCTGCGAGCGGCTCAGCTCCCCCCCGGCGCCCGGCGCCTCCTCAGCTGGGCCCGGCATCGCTCCTGGGGGCCGGACCGGGCACTTGGGGGGCCGGTTCGGGCACTTGGGGGGCCGGTTCAGACACTTGGGGGGCCGGTTCGGGCACCCCGGGCAGGATTTGGGGAGCAGAGGAACAGGTTTGGGCACCCCAGGGAAGGATTTGAGAGGTTGTGGGGCAAGAAAGGGCACCTGGAGGGACGGGTGGGCACTTGGGGGGGCAGGGCTGGCATTGAGGGGCAGGGCTGGCACTTGGGGGACAGAGCTGGAACTTGGGGGGCGGGATGGGGCACTTGGGGGGCAGGGCTGGCACTTGGGGAGCAGGATCGGGCAGCTGGGGATGGGATTTGGAGGTTTTGGGGCAGGGTTGGCACTTGGGGGTCAGGGCTGGCACGTGGGGGGCAGGATCGGGCACCTGGGGGATGGGATTTGGAGGTTTTGGGGCAGGTTTGGGCACTTGGGGGTCAGGGCTGGCACTTGGGGGGCAGGATCGGGCACCTGGGGGATGGCATTTGGAGGTTTTGGGGCGGGTTTGGGCACCTGGAGGGCAGGGCTGGGGTGGTTTGGGGCAGGGTTGGGCACCTGGGGTGGGGTTTGGGGTTGGGTGGGGCAGGGGCGGGGATTTGGGGGTGGGATTTGGCACCTGGGGCCAGGATTTGGGGGTGATGGGCGGGGCCGGGTGGGGCAGGACACGCCCTCCCCCCACTGTCCCCCCCAAATCTGCCGCAGTTCCCCCGAATTCCCCCCCCCAAATCCCCCGATCCCCCCACACCCCTGCTGACCCCTGAACCGCAAATCTCCCCCCTGGAGCCCCCAGACCCCCCCAAGTCCCCCCCATTTCCGCCTTCAGCTCCCCCAAACCCCTCCTAACCCCCTCCCCATCTCCCCCAGTTCCCTCCCGCTCCCCCCCCCCCATAAACCCCAGGCCCTCACGGACCCCCCAAATCCCCTCAAATCTCCCCACATCTCCAAATTTTCCCAATTTCCGCCTTCACCCCCCATCAATTTCCCCTCAACCACCCCAAAACCTCCCCAGACGCTCACGGACCCCTCGACACCCCCAGACTCCCAATTTCCGCCCTCCCTGCCCCCAACCCTCCTCCAAATTCCCCCCAAATCCCCCGCAGACCCCAAATTCCTCCCAGATCCCTCAGAGACCCCAAATTCCCCCCATTTCCGCCCTAAAGCCCCCCACATTCCCCCTCAGCTCCCACCAGTTTCCCCCTGGCGCTCCCCCCCAGGCCTCCATGGACCCCCCGGACCATCCCAGAGCCCGGATCCCCTCAGGTCCTCCCGAATTTCCCGGATTTCCCCGAATTTTCCCCGATTTCCCCACATTTCCCCCACACCTTCCCGCTCCGGCCGCGCTCGCGCCGCCTCCCCCACGCTCGCGCGGGTCCCCATCCCTTCACAGAGGCCACGCCCTCGACCACGCCCTTACCACATAGTCACCAATCATCGCCGAGCATCTTCCCGAACCGACCAATCAGCATCGAGAGAGGGCGAGGCTACACGCGGAGGCGTAACCAATCAGCGCTGTCCGCCCTCGGCGTTGCTATGGCGCCGCCATGACATTTACGAGGCGGAAGTGCAGCGGGGCGCGGTGACGTCACGCGCCCGCGGCGGAAGCAGGAAGTGGCGGCGCCGCCGGAGCCGCCGGGATCCCAAAAATCCCCGAATTCGGCCCAAAAATCCCCGAACTCGGCCCCAAAGCGCCCCCGAGCCCCCCGGGAGCCGCCGATGAGCGGCGGGCGCTGGCGGCGGCCCGCAGAGATGGTGCAGCCGGGGCCCGAGGCGGAGCCGGCGCTGGCGGAGGCGCTGCAGAGGCTGCGGGCGGAGAACCGCGAGCTGAGGGGTGAGAACTGCGCGGGCCGGGAGGGCCTGGCCGCACTGGGAGGGGCGCTGGGGGCACGGCGGGGGTGTCCCCGTGTCCCCACCAATGTCCCCTGATGTCCCCCGATGCCCTCAGCACCTCCAATGTCCCCAATGTCCCCCGTCCCCTCAACGTCCCCGATGTTCCCTCGATGTCCCCCCAACATCCCCACATCCCGATGTCCCCAGCGTCTCCACCCCCCGATGTCCCCAAGGTCCCCAATGTCCTCTCCATGTTCCTCATTTCACCAACAGCCCCGATGTCCCCGGTGCTCCCAGTGTCCCCAACGTCCCCCGGTGTCCCCAGTGTCCCCAACGTCCCCCGTGTCTCCAACTTACCCCCAATGTCCCCGCAGTGTCCCCGATGTCCCCCCCGTGTCCCAATGTCCTCAATGTCACAATGGCCCCTCAGTGTCCAAAGCCCCAGTGTCCTTAATGTCCCCAAACCCCCCGATGTCACCAATGTCCCAACGACCCCATGTCCCCAACCTGCCCAATGTCCCCAACCCCTCTGATGTCCCCTGAATGTGCCCAGTGTTCCAATGCCCCTGATGCCCATGGTCCCTGCCAATGTCCCCAATGTCCCCGCTGTCCCCAGTCCCTGCTGATGTCCCCAGTGTCCCTGCTGTCCCCACTGTCCCCAGTGCCCCTGTCCCTGTTGATGTCCCCGATGTCCTCACTGTCCCAGCTGTCCCCAATGCTGTCCCTGCTGTCCCCATTGCCCCCGATGTCCCCAGTGTTCCTGCTGTCCCTGCAGCTGTCCCCAGGAGCCCTGTGTCACTGCTGTCCCCGTGTCCCTGTCCCCAGGAGCCCTGTGTCACTGCTGTCCCCATGTCCCTGTCCCCAGGAGCCCTGTGTCACTGCTGTCCCCATGTCCCTGTGTCCCTGTCCCCATGTCCCTGTGTCACTGCTGTCCCCGTGTCCCTGTGTCCCTGTTCCCAGGAGCCCTGTGTCACTGCTGTCCCTGGGTCCCTGTCCCCAGGAGCCCTGTGTCACTGCTGTCCCCATGTCCCTGTGTCCCCGTCCCCAGGAGCCCTGTGTCACTGCTGTCCCCATGTCCCTGTGTCCCTGTCCCCAGGAGCCCTGTGTCACTGCTGTCCCCATGTCCCTGTGTCCCTGTCCCCAGGAGCCCTGTGTCACTGCTGTCCCCAGGAGCCCTGTGTCACTGCTGTCCCCATGTCCCCGTGTCCCTGTCCCCAGGAGCCCTGTGTCACTGCTGTACCCATGTCCCCGTGTCCCTGTCCCCAGGAGCCCTGTGTCACTGCTGTCCCCATGTCCCTGTGTCCCTGTCCCCAGGAGCCCTGTGTCACTGCTGTCCCCATGTCCCTGTGTCCCTGTCCCCAGGAGCCCTGTGTCACTGCTGTCCCCATGTTCCTGTGTCCCTGTCCCCAGGAGCCCTGTGTCACTGCTGTCCCCGTGTCCCTGTGTCCCTGTCCCCAGAAGCCCTGTGTCACTGCTGTCCCCGTGTCCCTGTCCCCAGAAGCCCTGTGTCACTGCTGTCCCCATGTCCCTGTGTCCCTGTCCCCAGGAGCCCTGTGTCACTGCTGTCCCCAGGAGCCCTGTGTCACTGCTGTCCCCAGGAGCCCTGTGTCACTGCTGTCCCCATGTCCCTGTGTCCCTGTCCCCAGGAGCCCTGTGTCACTGCTGTCCCCATGTCCCTGTGTCCCTGTCCCCAGGAGCCCTGTGTCACTGCTGTCCCCAGGAGCCCTGTGTCACTGCTGTCCCCATGTCCCTGTGTCCCTGTCCACAGGAGCCCTGTGTCACTGCACGCAGTCGCTGCGGCAGCGCCTGGAGGAGCTGCGGAAGCTGCAGCAGCAGCGCCGGGGGGAGCGGGAGCTGCTCTGGGGACGCTGGGGACAGGCCCGGGAGCTGGTGCTGCACCTGCGGGGACAGCGCGGGGACACCCCCGGGGACAGCCCTGAGGACACCACAGACACCCCCGGGGACGGCAGGGACACCCCTGGGGACATCAGGGACGCACCTGGGGACACCAAGGACCGCCCCGAGCACACCAAGGACACCGCTGGGGACATCAGGGACACCGAGGACACCCCTGGGGACACCAAGGACACGCCTGGGGACATCAGGGACACCCTCCCAGACATCAGGGACACCCCTGTGGACATCAGGGACACCCTCAGGGACACTCTCAGGGATACTGGGGACATCTGCAGGAGCACCCCTGACACCAGCACCGAGGTATGTGTGGCCCCCCCACTGTGTCCCCTCCCCCCATGTCCCCTCTGTCACCCCCCCCGTGTCCCCCCACCTCTCCCACTGCACCCACCATGTCCCTTTGTGTCCCCCAATGTCCTCCCCCCTCTCCCCAATGTCCCCTTGATGTCCCCCAATGTCCCCCTGGGGAGCCCCTAATGTCCCCCTGATGTCCCCAATGTCCCCACAGCCCCCCAAGGCATCCCCCCGCTCGGTGTCCCCCCCATTGGAGGATGTCCCCGCTGTCCCGGAGCCCCCCCAGGCCCCCCCCGGCGCCCCCCCGGAGCCCAGGTGAGCCCCTCCCCCCTGTCCCCTGCCCCTTGGGGACACCCCAATGTCCCCCACCCCTCCTGACCCCCCGTCGTGTCTCCCCAGCTCCGAGGAGCAGCTGAGGCAGCGCCTGGCAGAGGCTGAGGCTGAGTGAGTCAGGGACCCTGGGGACACCTGGGGACAGTCTGGGGACATCTGGGGACACTTAGGCGCACATGGGGACAATTGAGGCCACTTGGAGACACCTGGGGACACTCGGGAGCACATGGGAACAGTCAGGGGACACCTGGGGGCACTCTGGGGACACTTGGGTACAATATGGGGACAGTCTGGGGGCACTAGGGGACAGTCTGGGGCAGTTGGGAGCACTCTGGGGTCACTTGGGGACAGTCTGGGGACACTTGGGGGCACTTTTTGACCACTCTGGGGACACTTGGGGGCAGTTTGGGACACTTTGGAGTTGCTTCAGGAGCACTTTGGGAACGCTTGGAGCACTTTGGGGACACTTGGAGACACTTGGGGACATTTGAGGACACACTGGGGACACCTGAGGGCTCTTGGGGACACTTTGGGGACCCCTAGGCGGGTGGTGGCCATGGCTGAGGGAGGCTGGGGGTGTTGGGGACACTCTGGGGACATTATCCCCAGGCTGGTGACACTGCGGGCGCACGTGGGCAGGGCTTGGTGACATTTGGGGACAGGCTGGTGGCACTGCGGGCGCGCGTGGGCAGGGTTTGGTGACATTTGGTGACATTTGGGGACAGGCTGGTGGCACTGCGGGCGCGCGTGGCCGTGGCCGAGCTCCGGGCTCAGGACGTTTCCCGTGCGGCCGAGCTGCAGCTGCAGGGCCTGCGCCGCCAGCTGGAGGTACCGGGGACACCTGGGGACATGGGGACACCTGGGGACAGCCCTGGGGACAGCTGGGGCTTCACGGGGACAGCCCTGGGGACACCTGGGGACAGCCCTGGGGACAGCTGGGGCTTCACGGGAACAGTCCTGGGGACACATGGGGACAGCTGGGGCTCCATGGGGACAGCCCTGGGGACATGGGGAGAACCCTGAGGACACTGGGGTTTCCGTGAGGACATGGGGACAGCTGGGGACACTGGGGACTGGTGGGGACACCGGACACACCTGGGGATAGCTGGGGACACGCAGAGGGTGACAGTGTCCCTGTCCCTGTCCCCAGCAGGACAAGGCCCAGGTGCCAGCAGGGGTGACAGTGTCCCTGTCCCTGTCCCCAGCAGGACAAGGCCCAGGTGCCAGCAGGGGTGACAGTGTCCCTGTCCCTGTCCCCAGCAGGACAAGGCCCAGGTGCAGGCCCAGGTGACGTCGCTGCTGGGGGAGCTCCGGGAGAGCCAAAATCGCCTGGAGCGGAGCCGGGCGGAGAGAGAGCACCTGGAGCGCAGGTGGGGACACCTGGGGGACACGGGGACACCTGGGGGGACACAGGGGCACCTGGGGGGACACAGGGGCACCTGGGGACACAGGGGCACCTGGGGATACCTGGGGTGACACGGAGACACCTGGGAAAACACAGGGACACCTGGAGACATGTGGGGGGACACGGAGACACCTGGGAAGACACCCAGGGAGACACCTGGGGACACCTGGGGGGACACAGGGACACCTGGGTGGACATGGGGACCACTGGAGCACAGGTGGGGACACCTGGGGGTGGCACGAGGTGTGGTCGGGGTCAGGGACTGTCCCCAAGGGGAGGGGACACCGCAGCAGAGCCGGGCGGAGCCGGAGCACCTGGAGCGCAGGTGGGGGTGACACCTGTGCAGGTGACACCGAGTGACACTGGGGTGTCACAGAGCTCAATGGGTGCTGAGTGGTGCCACCAGCTCAAGGAGGTGACACTGGGTGACACACAGAGCCCCAAGGGGATGCCGGGCGGTGCCACCACTTTGAGGAGGTGCCACTGTTTGGGTGGCACTCAGTGACAGTGGGGTGTCCCTGGGATGTCCCAGGGCCCATGGGGACACCGAGCAGTGCCAGCAGCTGGAGGAGGTGGCACAGGGTGACAGTGGGTGACAATGGGGTGTCCCTGTGTCACAGGGCCCGCGGTGACGCCGAGCGGTGCCAGCAGCTGGAGGAGGTGACCCAGGGCCACCAGGTGCAGCTGGACCAGCTCCGGCTCCAGGTGACCAACCTGGAAACCGCCCTGAGGGTGGAGCGGCACGGGGCCACCGAGGAGAAGTGAGTGACAACGGGGACACTGGGGACATGGGGACACCGGGGAGGAGTGAGTGACAACGGGGACACTGGGGACACCGGGGAGGAGTGAGTGACAACGGGGACACTGGGGACATGGGGACACCGGGGAGGAGTGAGTGACAGCGGGGACATGGGGACACCGGGGAGAAGTGAGTGACAATGGGGACACTGGGGACATGGGGACACCGGGGAGAAGTGAGTGACAATGGGGACATGGGGACACCGGGGAGGAGTGAGTGACAATGGGGACATGGGGACACCGGGGAGGAGTGAGTGACAACGGGGACATGGGGACACCGGGGAGGAGTGAGTGACAATGGGGACATGGGGACACCGGGGAGGAGTGAGTGACAACGGGGACATGGGGACACCGGGGAGGAGTGAGTGACAACGGGGACATGGGGACACCGGGGAGGAGTGAGTGACAATGGGGACATTGCGGGGACGTGGGCAGGGGTGGCACCTGCGGACACCCATTGATGTCCCCAGTGTCCCCTCACTGTCCCCAGTGTCCCAGCTGGACGTTGGTGGGGCTCAAGGCCACCTGTCCCAGTGAGGGGACACGGGGGAGGCATTGGCACTCAATGTCCCCAGTGTCCCCAAGGCAGAAGCCACCTGTCCCTGATGATGTCCCCAGTGTCCCCTCACTGTCCCCTGTCCCCAGGAGGAAGCTGGTGCAGCTGCAGGCTGCCTGTCACCCCAATGTCCTCAGTGTCCCCAGTCCATGTCCCCAGTGTCCCCAGTGTCCCCAATCCATGTCCCCAATGTCCCCCATGTCCCAGGAGGAAGCTGGTGCAGCTGCAGGCTGCCTGTCCCCACAATGTCCCCAGTGTCCCCAGTGTCCCCAATGTCCCCCATGTCCCAGGAGGAAGCTGGTGCAGCTGCAGGCTGCCTGTCCCCCCAATGTCCCCAGTGTCCCCAATGTCCCCAATGTCCCCCATGTCCCAGGAGGAAGCTGGTGCAGCTGCAGGCTGCCTGTCCCCCCAATGTCCCCCATGTCCCAGGAGGAAGCTGGTGCAGCTGCAGGCTGCCTGTCCCCCCAATGTCCTCAGTGTCCCCAGTGTCCCCAATGTCCCCCATGTCCCAGGAGGAAGCTGGTGCAGCTGCAGGCCGCCTGTCCCCCCAATGTCCCCCATGTCCCAGGAGGAAGCTGGTGCAGCTGCAGGCTGCCTGTCCCCTCAAAGTCCTCAGTGTCCCCAGTCAGTGTCCCCAATCCATGTCCCCAATGTCCCCCATGTCCCAGGAGGAAGCTGGTGCAGCTGCAGGCTGCCTGTCCCCACAAAGTCCTCAGTGTCCCCAGTCAATGTCCCCAATCCATGTCCCCAATGTCCCCCATGTCCCAGGAGGAAGCTGGTGCAGCTGCAGGCCGCCTACCATCACCTGTTCCAGGAGTACGACGCCCACATCAAGGCCAGCCTGGAGGGGGACAAACGGAGCCAGGTGAGGGACAGGGGACACCGGGGGACACGGAGGGTCACGTCCCCTCCCTTGGGGACCCCGGGGCAGCCCCTTGTCCCCTCATTCCCCCCGCAGTGGCACCTTGGCCCCGTCCCAGTCCCTTAGGGACACCTGGAATGTCCCTGTGGCCCCTTGGGTGCTTTAGGTGCCCTCAGGTGAGTCCCCAGGTGACAGTGCCACCCCCCAGGTGACACAGGTGCGCCCCAGGTGTCACTGTACTGCCCCAGGTGACACAGGAGCCTGTAGCTGGGGGGCTGGGGGTGACACAGGTGACCCCCAGGTGGCACAGGTGACACCTGCAAGGTGTCACTGTCCCCCTGCAGGTGGCCCGGGAGCAGCTCGGGAGCTGAGGCTGCACTTGGGGACCTGGGGGTGACAGAGGTGTCCCCCAGGTGACCCCCAGGTGTCATTGTCGCCCCCAGGTGACACAGGAACAGCTCCAGGGGGCCGAGGCCACACTGGGGGTGCAGTGGGGGGGGGGGGATTGGGGGTGACAGAGGTGACCCCCAGGTGTCACAGGTGATCCCTCAGGTAGCACAGGTGACCCCCGGGTGGCACAGGTGTCACAGGTGACTCTCAGGTGGCACAGGTGACCCCCAGGTGTCACAGGTTACCCACAGGTTGACCCCCAAGTGGCACAGGTGACCCTCAGGTGTCACAGACATCACAGGTGATCTCTCAGGTGTCCCAGGTGACCCCCCAGGTGGCACAGGTGTCACAGGTGATCCCTCAGGTGGCACAGGTGTCACAGGTGATCTCTCAGATGTCCCAGGTGACCCCCAGGTGTCACAGGTGATCCCTCAGGTGTCCCAGGTGACCCCCAGGTGGCACAGGTGATCTCTCAGGTGTCACAGGTGATTCCTCAGGTGTCCCAGGTGACCCTCAGGTGGCACAGGTGATCCCTCAGGTGTCACAGGTGATCTCTCAGGTGTCCCAGGTGACCCCCACGTGTCACAGGTGATCCCTCAGGTGTCCCACGTGACCCCCAGGTGGCACAGGTGATCTCTCAGGTGTCACAGGTGATCTCTCAGGTGTCACAGGTGATCCCTCAGGTGTCCCAGGTGACCCCCAGGTGGCACAGGTGATCTCTCAGGTGTCACAGGTGATCTCTCAGGTGTCACAGGTGATCCCTCAGGTGTCCCAGGTGACCCCCAGGTGGCACAGGTGATCTCTCAGGTGTCACAGGTGATCCCTCAGGTGTCCCAGGTGACCCCCAGGTGACACAGGTGATCTCTCAGGTGGCACAGGTGACCCCCAGGTGGCACAGGTGACCCCCAGGTGTCACAGGTGATCTCTCAGGTGTCACAGGTGTCACTCCCCCCCGTGCAGGTGACACAGGAGCAGCTGCGGGCGGCCGAGGCCGCGCTGGCCCTCAAGCAGGAGCTCATCGATCGCCTCAAGGCCGAGGCCGAGCGCCAGCGGGCGGCCCTGGAGACCATCCCGGTGCTGCAGGCCCAGGTGGGGCTGGGGGGGTCCTTTGGGGGGGTCCCGAGACCCCCGATCCCCCCAAACCCAGGTGAACGTCCCCAAGGTGGGGCCGGGGGGATCTGGGAGCATCAGGGGGGATTTGGGGGTTCCCAGAGGGGTTTGAGGGGTCCTGAGGGAGCTCAGGGAGGTCCTGACCCCCCAGAGCCCCCCCTGACACCACAGAGCCCCCCTGACACCCCGAATCTCCCCTGACCCCCCAGAGCCCCCTGAATCTCCCCTGGTTGTCTTTGGGGGTTCCCTGGTTGGGTTTTGGCATTCTGTGGTTAGGTTTGAGGGTTCCCTGGTTGGATCTGGGGCTTCCTTGGTTGGATTTGGGGGTTCCCTGGTTGGATCTGGGGGTTCCCTGGTTGGATCTGGGAGTTCCCTGGTTGGATTTTGGGGTTCCCTGGTTGGGTTTGGGGGTTCCCTGGTTGGATTTGGGGTTCCATGTTTTGGGGCTTCCCTGGTTGGATTTGGGGGTTCCCTGGTTGGAATTTGGCGTTTCCTGGTTGGATCTGGGGGTTCCCTGGTTGGAATTTGGCGTTTCCTGGTTGGATCTGGGGGTTCCCTGGTTGGAATTTGGGGTTCCCTGGTTGGAATTTGGGGTTTCCTGGTTGGGTTTGAGGGTTCCCTGGTTGGATTTGGGGGTTCCCTGGTTGGAATTTGTGGTTCCCTGGTTGGGTTTGGGGTCCTGACCCCCCGGTGTCCCCAGGCCGACATTTACCGGGCGGATTTCGAGGCGGAGCGCGCGGCGCGGGAGCAGCTGCACGGGCAGCGCGAGGCTCTGCAGGAGGAGCTGAACCAGCTGCGGCTGCGGCTCGGCGGGGACGGGGCCCGGTAGGGCACTGAAACCCCAAAAACACCCCAGAAACACCCCAAAAACTCCCCAGAACACCTCAAAATATCCCAGAAACACACCAGAACACCTAAAACACCCCTAAAACACCACAGAACACCCCAAAACCACCCCAGAACACCCAGGAAATACCCCAAAGCACCCCAAAACCACCCCCAAATACCCTGAAACACCCCAAAAAACCCCTCTAAACTCCCCATAACATCCCAAAACCACCCCCAAATGCCCCAAAAGACCCCAACTTCCCCCCGAACACCCTGGCTGCCTCCCAAACAACCAAAATCCCCCAAAACCTCTCCCAAAACTCCCTGGGGGACCACAACAAACCCCCCGCTCTAAAGCTACCCCAAAACACCCAGAACACCCCGAAACCAGCCCCAAACACCCTGAGGAGCCCCCAAAACCACCCCCCATTCCCCCTCTCCCTCCTCCCTGACATCCCCCAGGCTCCCCCAAAATCCCTCAACTCCCCCAAACACTCTGGGTGTCCCCCCAAAAACCCCAACGGCCCCCAAACAACCCCTAGCCCCCCCCCCCCAACATCTCCCTGACCCCCCCAAAGCCCCCTGAGACCCCCCAAATTCCCCCAAATGCCCCAAATCCCCCCATTTCCCCCAGGGCTCGTCTGGAGGAGATGCGGAACCGGCATTCGGAGCCGCCCCCGGCCCCAGCGGGGGGTGAGTACAGAGGGGGGGCCCGGGACCCCCAAATCCTCCCCTGGGGGAGGGGCAGGGCCTGACTGTGCCCCTCCCCCCCGTCCCCCCACAGGTTTTGGGGGGCTCCTGCCCCCCCCCGAGGAGGGGCCCGACCTGTGCTGCCCCAAGTGCCAGTACAAGGCTCCGGACATGGACACGCTGCAGATCCACGTCATGGACTGCATCAAGTGAGGGGGGCCCCAAAACCCCCGGGGCACCCCAGAAACACCCGGGGCACCCCAGAAACACCCGGGGCACCCCAAAATCACCCTGGGGGCACCCCAAAAACACCCCCGGGGCACCCCAAAAACAATCCCGGGGCGCCGCAGAATCACCCCTGGGGCACCCCAAAAACACCCCCGGGGTGCCCCAGAATCACCCCCACGGCACCCCAATATCACCCCCTGGGGCACCCCAATATCACCTCAGGGGCACCCCAAAAACACCCCAGGAGCCTCAACCCAGGGGGAACCCCAAAATCCCCCCCCAAAAACCCCAAATTTTCCTCTGGGAATCTCTTCTCTGGATCCACGGCAGGAACTGGATCAGGTGGGGAGGGAGCACCCCAAAATCACCCCCGGAGCCTCAACCTGGGGTTTGGGAACCCCAAACCCCCCCCACATTTTCCTCTGGGAATCTCCTCTCTGGATCCACGGCAGGGATTGGATCATTTTGGGGGGGAGGATGCCCCAAAGCCCCCCCAGAGATCCCCCCTGGGGTGCCCCCATCCTCCCAAGCCCCTTGGACCATCCCCTCCCATGTGGGGGAACCCCCAAACGCCACCCGGGATTTTGGGGCGACCCACCCCCCCTCAATAAAGGCCCCCTGAATTTGGCTGAAATCTCATTTATTCCCCATTTCTGGGGGGTTCCCCCCAACCCCCCCCTCACTGAGGGGGAGTCTCAGCCCCTCCCCCACCCCCGCGGGGGGTTTTGGGGGGGGGCGTCACGTGGGGGGGATTTTGGGGGTGCTGGGGGGGCTCCGCCCGCTGCTCATCGGGCAGAGCCGGGGGGGGGGGGAGGGAGATGATCTTAGAGGGGTCCCCAAAAAAGGGGAGGGGGAATTTTGGGGGACCCTCGTTGTGCAGAGCTGGGTCAGGATCTTGGGGGGTTCACCTGCAGCGCTGGGGGGGGTTGGGCACAGATCTGGGGAGGTTTTGGGGTCCCCTGAAAAGGGGGCTTGACCTCATTTGGGGGGCCTTTGGATTTTTTGGGGGGGTTTGACCTAATTTGGGGGAATTTTGATTGGATTTTTTTGGGGGGGATTGACTTAATCTGGGGGAACTGTGATTGGATTTTCTGGGGAGATGTTTGACTGATTCTTGGGGCAGCTTTGATGGGATTTTTGGTTTGTTTTTTTTTTTGGGGGGGGGGATTTTGGCCACAGCGAGCCCCGGGGATTTTTGGGGGTTTCTTTGGGGTCCCCTAACGGGGGGCTCGGCGTGGCTCTGTCGGGGGGATCTGACCCAACTTTGGGGTTTTCTTTGGGGTCCCTTTTCCGGGAGCTGTCTCAGCGTTGGGATTTGCCTGGTTTGGGGAGTTTTGGGGGGTCTCTCCCCTAGAAGGCGGCTCGGGGCGGCTCCGGGGGGGGGGTCCCGGGGCTGTCGGGGGCCCCGCGGGGGGCACCTCGATCACCCGGGGTTTGTCGATGACGCGGGCGCCGCGGGGCCCCTTCTCCACCACGCCCACGATCCAGGCCTGCAGCCCCGGGGCGCGGCCCGGCGCCTTCAGCTCGGCGCAGAACCGCGCGGCCTGGGCGCGGGGCAGCACCACCAGCAGCCCCCCTGCGGGAACGGCGCTCAGGGCGCGGCGGAACCCCGGCACCCCAAAACCCCCAAACCCCAAAACCCGGGCAACCCAAAACCCCGGAACGCGGGCAACCCAAAACTCCGGCACCCCAAAACCCCCAAACCCCGGGCACCCCAAAACCCGGGCAACCCAAAACCCCCAAACCCCAAAATGCAGGCACCCCAAAACCCCGGCACCCCAAAACCCGGGCAACCCAAAACCTCAAAACCCCAAAATGCAGGCACCCCAAAACCCCGGCACCCCAAAACCCAGGCAACCCAAAACCCCAGCACCCCAAAACCCCCAAACCCCAAAATGCAGACACCCCAAAGCCCCGGCACCCTGGCACCCCAAAACCCGGGCAACCCAAAACCCCAGAATGCGGGCACCCCAAAACCCCGGCACCCTGGCACCCCAAAACCCGGGCAACCCAAAACCCCAGAATGCGGGCATCCCAAAACCCCAGCACCCCAAAACCCTGGCACCCCAAAACCCGGGCAACCCAAAACCCCAGAATGCGGGCACCCCAAAACCCCGGCACCCCAAAACCCTGGAACCCCAAAACCCAGGCAACCCAAAACCCCGGAACCCCAAAACCCCAAAACGCAGGCACCCAAAACCTCAAAAGCCTGGGACTCCAAAACATGGGCACCCCAAAACCCCGGTAACCGATAACCCCAAAACACAGGCACCCCAAAACCCTGAAATGGGGGCATCCCAAAACCCCAGCACCCCATAACCCCAAAACCCAGGCAACCCAAAACCCCGGCACCCCAAAACCACAAACCCCAAAAATGCAGGCACCCCAAAACCCTGGCACCTCAAAACCTTGGTAACCCATAACCCCAAAACCCCAAAATGCAGGCACCCCAATACCCCAAAATGGGGGCACCCCAAAACCCCGGCACCCTGGAACACCAAAACCCCAAAATGCAGGCACCCCAAAACCTCGAAACCCCATCACCCCAATACCCGGGCACCCCGGAACCACAGGCACCCCAAAACCCCAGCACCCTGAAACCCCAGCACCCCAAAACCTTGGGCACCCCAAAATACCTCAAAAATTCCCCCAAACCACTCCGGAACACCCCAAAACCCGGGCACCCCAAAACCCGGGCACCCCAGAAGCGGGGTGGGGGGTGGGAAATGGGGATTTTGGGGGGTTTCACCCAAAATGAGGAGTCTGGGGGATGCCACCCGCCGCTTTTGGGGAACATCCCTCCAATTTTGGGATTTCTCCCTCTGTTTCTGGGATCCCTCCCTCCTCCTTTTGGAAGGATTTTTGCATTCCATTTTCGGGGTCCCTTACTCCATTTTTGGAGTCTCTTAGCACCCCTAATTCCATTTTTGGGGTCCCTTATCCCACTTTGAGGGTCTCTTACACTATTTTTGGGGCATCTTATCCCATTTTTAGCACCCCTTTTCCCATTTTCGGGGTCCCCAATCCCATTCTCAGAGCCCCTTTTCCCCTTTTCGGGGTCCCCTACCCCATTTTTAGGCTCCCCAATCCTGTTTTCAGGGCCCCCCACCCCATTCCCAGAGCCCCTTTTCCCATTTTCAGGGTCCCCAACCCCATTTTCGGGCTCCCTTTTCCCATTTTCCAGCTCCCCACCCCATTTCTGGCCTCCCCACCCCCATTCCCGATGCCCCTTTTCCCATTTTCAGGGTCCCCACCTCCATTTTGGGGGTCCCCAACCCCATTCCCCATTTTTGGGCTCCCCAACCCATTTTCAGGGTCCCCAACCCCCATTTCAGGGCCCCCAATCCCGTTTTCAGGGTCCCCAACCCCATTCCTGGTGCCCCCTTTGCCATTTTCGGGCTCCCCAACCCCAATTTCAGGGTCCCTATCCCCATTTTGGAGGTCCCTAACCCCATTTTTGGGCTCTCCATCCCAATTTCAGGGTCCCCCACCCCATTCCCGCTGCCCCTTTTCCCACTTTCAGGGTCCCCACCCACATTTTTCACACTCCCCAATCCCATTTTCAGGGTCCCACCCCCATTCCCGGTGCCCTTTTCCCATTTTCAGGGTCCCCACCCCCATGTTGGGGATCCCCACCCCTATTTTTGGGGTCCCCAATCCCATTTTCATGGTCCCCACCCCCATTTTTGGGCTCCCCAATCCCATTTTCAGGGTCCCCAGCCCCATTCCCGGTGCCCCTTCTCCCCTTTTCAGGGTCCCCACCCCCATGTTGGGGGTCCCCAACCCCATTTTTGGGGTCCCCACCCCCATTTTCAGGGTCCCCAACCCCATTTCAGGGCCCCCAATCCCATTTTCATGGTCCCCAACCGCATTTTGGGAGTCCCCAACCCCATTTTTGGGCTCTCCATCCCAATTTCAGGGTCCCCCACCCCATTTTCCAGCTCCCCACCCCCATTCCCGGTGGCCCTTTTCCCATTTTTGGGGTGCCCCTCCCCGGGGGCCGTACCCGAGGTCTCGGGGGCGGTGCCCTGCAGCAGCCCCCCGCGGCCCCCGCAGGCCTTGCTGACGGCGGCCATCCTGGCGATGACGGGCAGGTTGTGGATGACGAAGGCCACGTCCAGGCGCTGCTGCGCCGCCAGCGCGCGCGCGTGCCCCAGCACCCCGAAGCCCGTGACGTCGGTGGCTGCGTGCGCCCCGAAGGCGCGCATCAGCCCCGCGGCTGGGGGACAGACAGCGTGTCACCACACTGGGACGGCGTGTCACCTCGCAGGGACGGCGTGTCACCGCGCTGGGACAGCGTGTCACCGCACTGGGACAGCGTGTCACCTCACAGGGACGGCGTGTCACCGCGCTGGGACAGTGTGTCACCGCACTGGGACAGCGTGTCACCTCGCAGGGACGGCGTGTCACCGCACTGGGACAGCGTGTCACCGCGCTGGGACGGCGTGTCACCTCACAGGGACAGCGTGTCACCTCACAGGGACAGCGTGTCACCGCGCTGGGACGGCGTGTCACCACGCAGGGACAGCGTGTCACCACGCAGGGACAGCATGGGACAGCGTGTCACCTCACAGGGACAGTGTGACACCGCACTGGGACAGTGTGGGACAGCGTGTCACCTCACAGGGACGGCGTGTCACCGCACTGGGACAGCGTGTCACCTCACAGGGACGGCGTGTCACCGCACTGGGACAGCGTGTCACCGCACTGGGACAGCGTGTCACCTCACAGGGACGGCGTGTCACCGCACTGGGACAGCGTGTTACCGCGCTGGGACAGCGTGTCACCTCACAGGGACAGCGTGTCACTGCATTGGGACAGCGTGGGACAGCACGTCACCTCGCAGGGACAACGTGTCACCTTGCAGGGACAGCGTGTCACCGCACTGGGACAGCGTGTCACCTCGCAGTGACAGCGTGTCACCACGCTGGGACAGCACGTCACCACACTGGGACAGCGTGTCACCTCGCAGGGACAGCGTGTCACATCACAGGGACACTCTGGGACACCGTGTCACCTCACACAAACACGGCGTCCCATCACAGGAACACCCTGGTGTGGGGACACCATGTCACCTCACAGGGATGCCGTGGGACACTGTCGTATCACAGGGCCACCCTATTCCCTCCCAGGAACACCGTGTCATCTCACAGGGACACCGTGTCACCTCACACAGACAGTGTCGTATCACAGGGACACCGTGTCACCTCACAGGGACGCCTTTGGGGACATCCAGCATGGCCTGGGGACACCCAGCAACAACTCTGGGGACATCTAGGGTCGCTTTAGGGACTGTCCCAGTAGCTTTGTGTTCCCTGGGGTGGCTCTGGGGACATCTGGGGTGGCTCTGGGATGCCCTGAGTCCATCAGGGGTGGCGCTGGGGCCCTGCAGGGTGGCCCTTGTCCCCAGTGTCACGCACCGGTGCGGTTCAGCGTGGCCATGCTGGACACGGCCTCCTGGTAGGCCAGCTCCACCTCCTCCCGGGTCACCACCAGCTTGATCTTGTTCCAGCGCTCGGGCTGCAGGGACAGCGGGGGGGACAGCGTCAGGGACACCTTGGGGACGGCCCCGTGGCGCTCAGGGTCCCTTTGGGGACATCGGGGGTGGTTCCATCCCTCAGGGACATCAGGGGTGGCTTTGGGGTCCCACTGGGGACACCTCGGGTGGATTTTAGTCCCATTGTGGCTCCTCTTGGGGACACCTGAGTGTCTCCAGACCCATCTGAGGTGTCCTTGGGGACACAGGGCTGGCTCTGGGCCCCCCCCGCAGTGTCCCCCTGTCCCTCCTGGCCCCATCCAGGTGCCCTCAGTGCCACTCACCATGTCCAGCCACTGGTGGGCGGTGACAGCCATGTGTGTCCCCAAGGGCTTGGTCAGCACCAGGACGTCCCCAGGCACGGCACTATCCGGCCTGGCCAGGGCTGGAGTCAGCGTGGGACATACCCTGCCCCAGGCCCCGCCCCCATGTCCCAAACCACGCCTCCATATCACCAAACCCCACCCCCACATTGTCAGGCCCTGCCCCCATGCCCCAAACCCTGCCCCCATGTCCCAAACCCTGCCCCCATGTCCCCAAACCCCGCCCCCATGTCCCAAACCCTGCCCCCATGTCCCAAACCCCGCCCCCATCTCCCAAACCCTGCCCCCACATTCCAAACCCTGCCCCCATGTCCCAAACCCTGCCCCCACATTCCAAACCCCGCCCCCATGTCCCAAACCCCGCCCCCACATCCTCAGGCCCTGCCCCATGTCCCCAGGTGCCACCCCAGGCCCCGCCTGTCACTCACATTGACAAGCCCACTTGATTGACAGCAGCTGCCCCACCCTGTTCCCAAGTACCACCCACTTCCCTTGATTGACACATGGCCATGGCCACACCCCCTGCCAAGCCCCACCCACCACTCCAATGATGGCTTTCAGTGGCAGCAGCAACCCTGCCCCAGGCCCCGCCTCTGTCACTCACAATTGACAGGTGGCAGTGGCCCCACCCATCTCACAAATGATTGACAGGTGATAGTGGCCCCACCCATCACAGAAATGATTGATAGGTGGCAGTGCCCCCACCCATCACAGAAATGATTGACAAGCAGCAGTAGCCCTGCCTATGATACAAATGATTGACAGGTGGCAGTGCCCCCACCCATCACACAAATGATTGACATGTGGCTGTGGCCCCACCCATCACAGAAATGACTGACAGGTAGCAGTGGCCCTGCCCACCACTCACATGATGAACTCGCTTGATTGACAGACGGCGGTGGCCACGCCCCCCACAATGACCCAGGGGTTGAGCACGGTGTGTCCCCCTGTCACCGACGTCCCCCCGTCCTCGGCCGCGTCCCGGAAGCCCTGGATGATCAGCGGCATCACCTTGTCCCGTTCCTGGGGGGACACGACCGGCCCTGTCACCCCGTGGCCCCCTGTCACCCCCACAGTGTCCTCTGTCACCATGTCCCCTGTCACCCCCATGTCCCTGTCACCCCCACAGTGTCCCCTGTCACCCCATGTCCCCCTGTCACCCCCATGTCCCTGTCACCCCCACAGTGTCCCCTGTCACCCCATGTCCCCCTGTCACCCCCACAGTGTCCTCTGTCACCCCCTGTGTCCTCTGTCACCCCCTGTGTCCCCCTGTCACCCCCACAGTGTCCCTGTCACCCCCACAGTGTCCCTGCCACCCTCACAGTGTCCCTGTCACTCCCTCTGTCCCTGTCACCCCTGCAGTGTCCCTGTCACGCTCTCAGTGTCCCCTACGACCCCCACAGTGTCCCCTGTCACCCTCCACTGTCCCCTGACACCCCCCATATCCCTGTGACCCACTCCTGCCACTTCAATACACCTGTCACTTTCACATCCCTGCCACCTCCCTGTCCCCTGTCCCCACTGTCACTGTGAGCCCCCATCCCTGCCACCCCACCCCTGTCAGTGTCACCACGTGTCCCCGTGTCCCTGTGCTGCCTGATGTCACTGTCACCCCATGGCACAGTGACTCTGCCGTGCCAGTGTCCCCTCGAGTCTGTCCCCTTGGCTGTCCCTGTCACCATCCTGCCCCTGCCACACACCTGTCCTGCCTCGTGTCCCTGTGCCCCTTACACACTGCTGCTACCCCTTCGTGTCCTTGTCACCACCCTGCCACCCCCACCTACCTGCCTCCCTGTGTCCCGCTGTGTCTGCTGTCCCCACACTGTCCCCCCATGTCCCTGTGTCCCGCTGTGTCTGCAGTCCCCACACTGTCCCCCCATGTCCCTGTGCCCCCCTGTGTCTGCAGTCCCCACACTGTCCCCCCATGTCCCTGTGTCCCCCCATGTCCCTGTGTCCCGCTGTGTCTGCTGTCCCCACACTGTCCCCGCATGTCCCTGTGTCCCCCCATGTCCCTGTGTCCCCCTGTGTCTGCTGTCCCCACTGTCCTGCCCGTGCTCCTGCATCCCTCCATGTCCATGTGTCCCTCCACGCCCCTGTGTCCTCCCCACGTCCCTGTGTCCCCCCCATGTCCGTGTCCCCTCCACGTCCCTGTGTCCCCCTGTGTCTGCTGTTCCCACACTGTCCCCCCATGTCCCTGTGTCCCCCCATGTCCCTGTGTCCCCTCCCCATCCCTGTGTCCCCCCCATGTCCCTGTGTCCCCCCCATGTCTGCTGTCCCCACTGTCCTGCACATGTCTCTGTGTCCCCATGTCCCTGTGTCCCCCCATGTCCGTGTCCCCTCCACGTCCCTGTGTCCCCCTGTGTCTGCTGTCCCCACACTGTCCCCCCATGTCCCTGTGTCCCCGCCATGTCCCTGTATCCCCCTGTGTGCCCACTGTGTCTGCTGTCCCCACACTGTCCTGTCCATGTCCTTCTGTCCTCTCTATACCCCTGTGTCCCCCCATGTCCCCGTGTCCCCCCCGTCCCTGTCACCTCGTCGCTCATGCGCTGGCTGACGCTCAGCAGCATCAGGACATTGTCACACTCAGGGTGTGTCCCTGTGTCCCCCCAATGTCCCCGTGTCCCCCCCCGTGTCCCCCCCGTCCCTGTCACCTCGTCGCTCATGCGCTGGCTGACGCTCAGCAGCATCAGGACATTGTCACGCTCAGGGTGTGTCCCCGTGTCCCCCCCATGTCCCCGTGTCCCCCCCGTCCCTGTCACCTCGTCGCTCATGCGCTGGCTGACGCTCAGCAGCATCAGGACATTGTCACGCTCAGGGTGTGTCCCCGTGTCCCCCCCATGTCCCCGTGTCCCCCCCATGTCCCCGTGTCCCCCCCGTCCCTGTCACCTCGTCGCTCATGCGCTGGCTGACGCTCAGCAGCATCAGGACGTTGTCACACTCTGTCACCCCCATGGCGTACAGGTCACTCAGGACGTTGGCGCAGGCGATGCGGCCCTGAAACGGGGGGAGGGGGTTTGGGGGGGTCCAGGGCAGGACTGGGGAACCCTGATGGTGTTTGGGGGAGTCCAAGGTGGAGTTCGGGAGCCTTGGGATGGACTGGGGGGCGGCTGAAGGGGATTTTGGGGGCCCCTGGGGGGATTTGGGGTCCCCGGGTGGGATTTTGAGGGCCCTTGGGGGGAATTTGGAGTACCCAGGTGGGATTTGAGGTGCCCAGGGTGGGATTTGGAGGCCCCAGGTGGGATTTGGGTTGCCCAGAGTGGGATTTGAGGTAGCCAGGGGGGACTTGGCGTGCCCAGGGTGGGACTGGGGGGTCCCCAGGTGGAGTTTTGGGAAGCCCAAGTTGGGGTTTAGGAAGCCTAGCATAGAACTGGGGGGTCACAAGGGGATTCTGGGGGCCCTCAGGGGGATTTGGGGGCCCAGGAGAGGGCTAAAGGATCTTGGGGGGGGTTTGGGGGGCCAAGAAGGGCCAGGGGAGAATTGAGGGGACCCCTGGATGGATTCGGGGGGTCCCTGAGGGGTTTTGGGTTCTTGGGTGGGATTAGGGGCCCGCCCAAGGCCCCGGGGGCAATTTGGGGTCTCTCAAGAGCCCTGATGGGATCAGGGGGGGCCCCAGGGGTGATTTTGGGGTACAAGGTGTATTTATGGGGTCCCAGGGGTGATTTTGGGGTACAAGGTGTATTTATGGGGTCCCAGGGGTGATTTTGGGATGCAGTGGGTATTTATGGGGTTCCAGGGGTGATTTTGGGGTGCAGTGGGTATTTATGGGGTCCCAGGGGTGATTTTGGGGTGAAGTGGGTATTTATGGGGTCCCAGGGATGATTTTGGGGTGCAGTGGGTATTTATGGGGTCCCAGGGGTGATTTTGGGGTGCAGTGGGTATTTATGGGGTCCCAGGGGTGATTTTGGGGTGCAGGGGGTATTTATGGGGTCCCAGGGGTGATTTTGGGGATGCAGTGGGTATTTATGGGGTCCCAGGGGTGATTTTGGGGTGCAGTGGGTATTTATGGGGTCCCAGAGAGGTTCAGGGGGGTTTTTGGGGTACCATCATGTAGGGGTCATCGATGATGGGGTAGAAGAAGTCGGTGGTCTGCACCAGCGAGAGCCCCCCGTGCCGCAGCGGGATCACACACGAGTCCAGCCCGATGCCTGGGGGCACAGGGGGGCACCGAGCCCTCAGGGGGGGCACCGAGCCCTCAGGGGGTGGGGGACACAAGGACGGGGCAGACCCGGATGGGGACGGGAACGCGGATCCGGCCGGGAGGGGGGAACCGGATCCGAGGGGGCCCCTCCCCTCCCCGGCCCCTCCCGCGGCTCCTCCCCTCCCCCCCGCGCCCTTTGCCCCCTCCGCCTCTCGCCACCTTTGCCCCGTCCCCCGCTCACCTGCCCGAGCCCCCTCCGGTCTGCCCTTTGCCCTCCGGACTGCCCCGAGGCCGCTCAGCGCCCCCGCCATGGTCCTGAGCCCGCCCGCAGCCCTCCTGGCTCCCCCCGGGCCCCCCCAAACCCCTCAGCGCCCCCGAGCCCCCCTGGCTCCCCCCAAAGCCTCCCTCGGAGGGCTCCCCGAGGCCTCTGAGCGCCCCCGAGGCCGCACCTCCGAGCTCGCCGCAGAGCCCCCGGACCCCCGCAGCCCTCCCGGGGATCTCCCCACTCTCACCCAGCGCCGGGGCCCCGCCGCTCTCCGCTTCCGCCCCTTCCCCTCCGCCTCCTCCTCCCGGGCGCTGCCCCTCCAGTCCCGCCAGGAGCTTGAGCAGCGTCTCCTGCGGGACTTTGCAGCCTCAGCCGCGCAGTTCCCCGTAGGCCGTGAGGCGCCAGGACGGGTCCAGGCCCAGCGCCGCGGGGTCCCAGCGCCGCGACCCGCCCGGCACCGCCGCCATCTTGGAATGCACCGACCCGCCGAGCGCCGCCGCCGCTGATTGGCTGCGGCCCTGCCGCCGGCGGGCGCTGATTGGGCGACGCCTGAGGAACGCGGGCGGGGATTGGTCGGTTTTGAGAGTGAGGAGCCGGTGCGAGTGATGGGCGGGGTCTAAGGGGGTGTGACAGGTGAGGAGAGCGGCGATTGGTCCGTGGATGAAGGAGGGCGTGGCTTACAGGGCTAGAGAGACGGGAACAGCGCGAGGCGGTGGCGGGAAGTGCGCGAGGCGAGCGCTGATTGGTCAGGCTGGCCGAGGGGGCGGGACGCCGCGTGAAAGTGCGCACGGGGATTGGCTGGACCGAGAGAAGGCGGAGCCACTCCCCCTCGGTGGGCGGGGCCGCGGCGTGGCCGGAAGCGGAACTGCTGTGCAGGTGCCACCATGGCGGCCCCGGGGGCGGCGGACGGGGGAGGCTCCGGCGACTCCGCGGGGCCCGCGACGGGTGAGGGGGAACGGGCGGGGGCGGCCGTGGGGCAGGGGGCCCGGGCAGAGCCGGGGGGGGGCTGCGGGGCGGGGGATCCGGCCGGGGGCTGCGGGGTGAGGGGGGCCGGGGGTGCTCTGGGGGATATGGGGGGCGGGGGGCGATGGGCTGGGGGGATCTGGGGGTGCTCTGGGTGGTCCCGGGGATCTGGGGGTGCTCTGGGGGATGGGGCTGGGGGAGCTCTGGGGGGTCTGAGGTGTGGGGAGGGTTGGGGTCGAGCCGGGGGCGGGGGCGTCCATGGGGTCTGAGGGTGTCTGGGGGAGCCGGGGCACGGGGAGCGGTGGGGCAGGGCCGGGAGGCGCCCGTGGGGGGGCTGCGGGCGGTTCTGGGGGGCGCGGGGCAGACGCGGCAGAGGGGTCGTGGGCGGGCAGGGCTTTGGGGGTGTGAGGGGGGTCCCACCGTGGGAGCCCAGGTGACCCTCGGGGTCTCGGCGGGGGAAGGTCCCATCCCGGGGAGCCGGGGCCGCGCCCGGGGTGTCCCTCGGGGGGCGGCCCGGGGTCCTCCACACGCCGTGACCCGCGGCGTCCCCGCAGTGTCACGGCGGGGTGAAGTACGCCAGCCTGGGCGTGCTGGTGCTGCAGAACGCGTCGCTGGTGCTCAGCATCCGCTACGTGCGCACCCTGCCCGGGGAGCGCTTCCTGCCCACCACCGCCGTGGTGATGGCCGAGGCCATGAAGGGCAGCGCCTGCCTGCTGCTGCTGCTCATCCAGCACCGGGGTAGGGACATGGGGACAATGGGGACAGCAGGTCTGTGCCTGCTGCTGCTGCTCATCCAGCACCGGGGTAGGGACATGGGGACACGGGGACAATGGGGACAGCAGGTCTGTGCCTGCTGCTGCTGCTCATCCAGCACCGGGGTGGGGACATGGGGACATGGGGACAATGGGGACAGCAGGTCTGTGCCTGCTGCTCATCCAGCACCGGGGTAGGGACATGGGGACACGGGGGACAATGTGGACAGCAGGTCTGTGCCTGCTGCTGCTGCTCATCCAGCACCGGGGTAGGGACATGGGCATAGTGGGGACATGAGGGACATGGAGGACACTGGGTCTGTGCCTGCTGCTGCTGCTCATCCAGCACCGGGGTAGGGACATGGGGACATGGGGACAATGGGGACAGCAGGTCTGTGCCTGCTGCTGCTGCTCATCCAGCACCGGGGTGGGGACATGGGCATAGTGGGGACATGGGGGACATGAGGGACATGGAGGACACTGGGTCTGTGCCTGCTGCTGCTCATCCGGCACCAGGGTGAGCCTGGCGACAGCAGGGACACGGGGACATGGGGACATCGGGGACACCGGCT
Source organism: Anomalospiza imberbis (assembly GCF_031753505.1). Classification (NCBI taxonomy): domain Eukaryota; kingdom Metazoa; phylum Chordata; class Aves; order Passeriformes; family Viduidae; genus Anomalospiza; species Anomalospiza imberbis. Next base: position 86,035 of record NW_027099872.1, read on the forward strand.
CTGTGTGTGCTGCTGCTCATCCGGCACAGGGCTAGGGACTCTGGGGACATGGGGGGGACACGGGGGTACAGGCCACACCTGGTGCTGTGCCGTCCTCGTGCTCTGAGGTGAGCACGGGTGGGGGGATGGGACACAAAGGAGACACGAGAGACCAGGAGGGGACTTGGGAGGGGTCACGTGGCGAGGACACTGGGGACATTGGAGGGACGAAGGTGTCAAGTGGCAGAGATGTGGGGGACACGAAGGGACTTGAGGGTCTCTTGCTGGGGACACGAGGGGACGCGGGAGACTCACGGTGGGGGTGACAGTGACGGAGTGGCCTTGGCCGGCCCGGGCCACGTCCCTGTCCCTGAGCCCTGTCCCCCCAGGCAGTGTCCGGCAGACGGCGGTGACGCTGCACGAGGCCGTGGTGGGACAGTTTGGGGACACGCTGCGCCTGGCTGTCCCCTCCCTCATCTACACCCTGCAGAACAACCTGCAGTACGTGGCCATCTCCAACCTGCCCGCAGCCACCTTCCAGGTGGGACACGGGGACAGGTGGCACAGGGGGGGTGTGTGATCAGCTCGGGGACCTTGGGGACCGTGCTGGAGTCCCTGTGCCCATGTCCCTGGGACAGTCACCGTGTCCCTTCCCTGTGTCCTTGTGACAGTCACTGTGTCCCTGTGCCCGTGTCCCTGGGAAAGTCATGGTGTCCTTGTCCCTCTATCCTTGTGACAGTCACCGTGTCCCTGTTCCTCTGTCCTTGTGACACTCACTGTGTTGCTGTCCCCATGTCCCTGTCCCTGTGTCCCTGTGACAGTAACCATGTCCCTGTGCCCGTGTCCCTGTGTCCCTGTGACACTCACTGTGTCCCTGTCCCTGTGTCCTTGTGACAGTCACCATGTCCCTGTCCCTGTGACACTCACCGTGTCCCTGTCCTTGTGTCCCTGTGACACTCACTGTGTCCCTGTCCCCATGTCCCTGTGGCAGTGCCCAGGATCCCCGTCCCTGATGTCCCTGCTGGTGACAGTATCCGTGTCCCTGTTCCCACACCTGTGTCTGTGTCCTGCAGGTGACCCTGTCCCCCAGGTGACCCTGTTCTCGTCCCTGTCCCCAGGTGTCCCCACCCCCGTCACCCTGTCCCTGCTGTCCCTCAGGTGACATACCAGCTGCAGATCCTGTCCCTGTCCCCACATGACTCTGTCCCCACAGGTGTCCCTGTCCCCACATGACTCTCTTCCCGCAGGTGTTCCTGTCCCTGCAGGTGACCCTGTCCTCAGGTGTTCTTGTCCCCCACGTGTCCTTGTGTCACTGTGTCCCCATCCCACAGGTGACCCTGTCCCTGCTGTCACCAGCTGTCCCCTCTCCCAGGTGACCATCCCCACTATCCCCGCAGGTGACCCTGTCCACAGGTGACCATCCCTGCTGTCCCCTGGTGACTGTGCCTGTCCCCACTGTCCCCAGGTGACTGTCCCTGTCCCCGCAGGTGACCCTGTCCCTGTCTCCAGGTGACTGTCCCTGTCCCCATCCCCAGGTGACTGTCCCTGTCCCCAGGTGACTGTCCCTGTCCCTGCTGTCCCCAGGTGACTGTCCCTGTCCCTATCCCCAGGTGACTGTCCCTGTCCCCAGGTGACTGTCCCTGTCCCTATCCCCAGGTGACTGTCCCTGTCCCCAGGTGACTGTCCCTGTCCCTATCCCCAGGTGACTGTCCCTGTCCCCAGGTGACTGTCCCTGTCCCCGCTGTCCCCAGGTGACTGTCCCTGTCCCTATCCCCAGATGACTGTCCCCATCCCCAGGTGACTGTCCCTGTCCCCACTGTCCCCAGGTGACTGTCCCTGTCCCCGCAGGTGACCCTGTCCCTGTCCCCAGGTGACTGTCCCTGTCCCCATCCCCAGGTGACTGTCCCTGTCCCCAGGTGACTGTCCCTGTCCCTGCTGTCCCCAGATGACTGTCCCCATCCCCAGGTGACTGTCCCTGTCCCCGCTGTCCCCAGGTGACTGTCCCTGTCCCCAGGTGACTGTCCCTGTCCCTGCTGTCCCCAGATGACTGTCCCCATCCCCAGGTGACTGTCCCTGTCCCCACTGTTCCCAGGTGACTGTCCCTGTCCTTATCCCCAGATGACTGTCCCCATCCCCAGGTGACTGTCCCTGTCCCCACTGTCCCCAGATGACTGTCCCCATCCCCAGGTGACTGTCCCTGTCCCCGCTGTCCCCAGGTGACTGTCCCTGTCCCCAGGTGACTGTCCCTGTCCCTGCTGTCCCCAGATGACTGTCCCCATCCCCAGGTGACTGTCCCTGTCCCCACTGTCCCCAGGTGACTGTCCCTGTCCCCAGGTGACTGTCCCTGTCCCCAGGTGACTGTCCCTGTCCCCGCTGTCCCCAGGTGACTGTCCCTGTCCCCGCTGTCCCCAGGTGACGTACCAGCTGAAGATCCTGACCACGGCGCTGTTCTCGGTGCTGCTGCTGGGCACGGCGCTGTCGCGGCTGCAGTGGCTGTCGCTGGCGCTGCTCTTCGCGGGGGTGGCGCTGGTGCAGGCGGAGCAGGCGCGGGCCGTGCCCCCGGCCGCGGCGCTGGCGCCGTCCCCGGGCCCCGAGGCGCCGGCGCAGAGCTACGCCGTGGGGCTGGCGGCCGTGGCCGCCTCCTGCCTGTCCTCGGGCTTCGCCGGCGTCTACTTCGAGCGGCTGCTGAAGCGCTCGGACGGCTCCATCTGGCTGCGGAACGTGCAGCTGGGCGCCGTGGGCACGGCCGTGGGGCTGGGCGCCATGCTGGCCGCCGAGGGCCCGGCCGTGGCCGCGCTCGGCTTCTTCTACGGCTACAACGGCGCCGTGTGGGCCGTGGTGGTCAACCAGGCGGCCGGGGGGCTGCTGGTGGCCGTGGTGGTCCGCTACGCCGACAACATCCTCAAGGGCTTCGCCACGGCGCTGTCCATCCTGGCCTCCACGGCCGCCTCGGCGCACCTGTTCGGCTTCCGGCCGCGCGCGCCCTTCCTGGCCGGCACCGCCATGGTCCTGGCCGCCGTGGTGCTCTACGGGCGGCCCCGCGGCAGCCAGCCCGGCAACCGCGGCCAGGACGGCGGCAAGTCAGTGGGGCCCTAGGGACAGGGACGCCCGGGGTGGCCACCGGGAGGGGGAGGGCATGGGGGGGCCGTGAGCGGGGCGGGGACCCGGGTGTGGGGTCAGCAGGTGAGGGGTCAGCAGGTGGCAGGGGCTCGTCAGGGCTCATTAGTGCTCGTTAGGATGGAGGAGCTCCAGGGTCAGCAGGAGGGGACCCCCATCTTGGCCTTGTTTGGGTGGTGGGGAGCTCGTTAATGCTCATTAATGGGTGGGGGCTCATTAAGGCTCATTGGGTGCTGGGCGACCCCAAGGTGGAGATTAATGAGGTCAGAGGTTAATGAGGTTAACAAGGCCGGCAGGGTTAATGAGGTCAGAGGTTAAGGAGGTCGGCGGGTTTAACGCAGTTAATGAAGGGTTAATGGGGGGCTCATCGGGACCCCAGCCCCTCTGTGGGGATCCCCTCCCCCCCCACCCTCCCGCCCGGTGGGGGAGGGGCCGGATGTACAGATTTTGTAGGGGGGAGGGGCTGGGCGCGTTTTTAACGAGATTTGGGGCTAATAAAGGTGGATTTGGTTAACGCAGCGTGCCGGGGGAGGGGCACTAACACACTAACAGGGGCTGGGAGCTATAGGGGACACCCCCCCGGGTCATATGGGATCCATAGGGTCTGCCTGGGCCATATGGAGACTGCCCAGGGCCATATAGGAGACACCCCCGGGGCCATATAGCATCCCTAGGGACTGCCCAGGGCCGTATGGGATCCATAGGGGACACCCCCTGGGCCATATAGGATCCGCAGGGACTGCCCAGGGCCATATGGGATCCATAGGGGACACCCCCTGGGCCATATGGGATCCATAGGGGACACCCCCTGCACCATATGGGATCCATAGGGGACACTCCCTGCGCCATATGGGATCCATAGGGACTGCCCAGGGCCGTATGGGATCCATAGGGGATACCCCCTGCACCATATGGGATCCATAGGGACTGCCCAGGGTTATATGGGATCCATAGGGGACACCCCCCTGCGCCATATAGGATCCATAGGGACTGCCCAGGGTTATATGGGATCCATAGGGTCCCTCCTGGATGCCACAGGCCCCACCCAGGGCCGTACAGGATCCCCCCAGCTCTCCCCAGCCCCTATAGAGCAGCCGGCCCTGCCCAGGCCGTACAGGATCCATAGGGCCGCCCTCAGCGCCCTGTGGGGTCTCTCTCTCTTGCAGGTCTCCCAACAAGGACAAGGGCACCTGACGGCACCGAGCGCCCCCCCGGGCCCTATAGGGACTGCCCGGGGCTCTGCAGGGCGCTATAGGATCCATATGGACCCTCCCCTTCCCCCGCGGGCTCTAGAAGGGCTCTGCAGGGACCCCTCAGTCCCTATAGCCGCCATATGGCCGCCCCCCCCATCGCGGGGGCTATAGGGACCGCTCCCCCCTAGTCCCTATAGGGGCCGTATGGACCCCCCAGTCCCTATAGGGAACTCAGGGACACTCCTGGTCCCCATAGGAGCCCTATGGCCGCTCCCCCCACTCCCGGGGGCTATAGGGGCCCCCCAAGGCCCCTATAGGGGTCATAGGGTTTCCCCCCACCTTCGCGCGCGCTTTTGGGGTGAATGAAGAGAATTTTGGTCAAAGCTTTGGCTCCGCGCCGTCGCCAGGGGGCGCCGCCCCCGCGCTCCCATTGGCCACCCGGCAATGATTGGCAGGAACCATCGAGGCGAGGCTTTATTGGTCCCAGAGCGGTCGCGCTGCGCCACTTCCGCCCGAAAAAGGGCGGGAAACCTCGCGAAGCGGAAGTTGGAACCATCGAGAGGCGCTTCCGGCGGCGCGGAGCGGCCCTCCCCCGCGCGGGGCGGAGCGGCCGCGCTCTCTGTGACGCCCGGTCCTCCCAGCCGCTCCCAGTTCCTCCCAGTGTTCCCAGTTCCCCCCGTGCGCTCCCAGTGCCCTCCCGGAGCCTCAGCGCAGCAGCCGGGCCAGCACCCAGCAGCCCAGCGTCACCCAGTGGCTGGCCCAGTTCAGCTCCGACCACTTGCGCACGGTGTAGGCCATGCCATAACCCTGAGGGGACGAGATGGCGTCAGGCTCAGAGCGACCCCAAACCTTGGGGGGGCTCTGGGGGGCTCGGGGGTCCCACCTGCTCCTCCACGGCGTCCTCGGCCTCCACATCGAACAGGGCGCCCAGGTAGGACAGGTGGAACAGGGCCAGGGCGCCCAGGGCCATGTTCAGAGCCCGCACCCACAGCGTCTGCAGGTCCCCAAAAATTTTCAGGGACCCCAAAGACCTTCAGGGACCCCCCAGATCCCCCGTGTTCACTGCCCGCGCCCACAGCGTCTGCGGGACCCCAAAAACCTTCAGGGACCCCCCCAGATCCTCCCTGTTCAGAGCCCACACCCACAGCATCTGCGAGACCCCAAAAACCTTCTGAGAGCCCCATGGAACCCCCAAATCCCGCCCCAGAGAGCCTGCAGGACCCCCAAACCCCCTTTGCCGTGCCCCCCAGGGACCCCCAGCCCTCCCCCAGATCCCCTCAGAGCCCCCCAGACCCTCTGCCCTCCCCCTGGTGCCCCCAAACTCCCCAAAGCCCTATCGTGCCCTCCACGCCCCCCTTTAGCCCCTTATCGCCCCCAGAGCCCCCCGGAGCCCCCACAGGGACCCCCGGTGCCCCCGGCTCACGTCCTTGTGGCGGTGGCTGCAGCGCGGGGGGCAGCGCTTGGACAGCACGCAGGCGTCAAAGATGGCGGCCAGGCGCTGCCTCAGGGCTGGGTGGGGAGGGCGGGGTCAGCGTGGCCACGCCCCCCTGAAGGCCACGCCCCCCACAATGCCATCCATCACTGTAGGCTCCACCCACACCCTCATGGCTCCGCCCAGCTCTGCAGGCTCCACCCACAACCCCATAGCCCCACCCATCACTGTAGGCTCCACCCACACCCTCCTAGCTCCACCCATCACTGCAGGCTCCACCTGCACTGTAACAGCCCCGCCCATCACTTCAGGCTCCACCCACACCCACACACCCCCACCCATCACTACAGGCTCCACCCACGCATTACAGCCCCGCCCATCTCTGCAGGCTCCACCTGCACCCACACAGCCCCACCCATCACTGCAGGCTCCACCCACAACCTCACAGCTCTGCCCATCACTGCCGGCTCCACCCACAACCTCATGGTTCCACCCATCTCTGCAGGCTCCACCCACTCATTACAGCCCCGCCCATCACTGCAGGCTCTACCCACAACCCCATAGCCCCACCCATCACTGTAGGCTCCACCCACACCCTCATAGCTCCACCCATCACTTCAGGCTCCACCCACACTCACACAGCCCCACCCATCACTACAGGCTCCACCCACTCATTACAGCCCCGCCCATCACTGCAGGCTCCACCCACAAACCCACAGCCCCACCCATTGCGGCAGGCTCCACCCACACACAGCCCCACCCATCACTACAGGCTCCACCCACTCATTACAGCCCCGCCCATCACTGCAGGCCCCACCCACAACCTCACAGCTCTGCCCATCACTGCCGGCTCCACCCACAACCTCATGGTTCCACCCATCTCTGCAGGCTCCACCCACTCATTATAGCCCCGCCCATCTCTGCAGGCTCCACCCACACAGCCCCACCCATCGCTGCAGGCTCCACCCACACCCATACAGCCCTACCCATCACTACAGGCTCCACCCACTCATTACAGCCCCGCCCATCACTGCAGGCTCCACCCACACCCTCATAGCCCCACCCATCACTGCAGGCTCCACCCACACACTCAGCCCCGCCCACCCCTGCAGGCTCCACCCACAGCCCTTATAGCCTAATCAGCCATAAGCCCCACCCCTACCCCTGGCCCCACCCACTCTAAGCCCCACCCACACCTCTATTACAACATTGAAGCCCCACCCACACCTTTAGGCCACACCCACATTTAACTCCCCACCCATTAAGCCCCTCCCACACCGAACCCCACATAGCCCCGCCCCTTAAAGGGCCAGCGCTGACCGTGCTCGGCGTAGGTGATGAGGCCCAGGGAGAGCAGCACAGCGGCCAGGTGGAAACTGAGGCCCTGGGGGGACACGGGGCTGCAGGGGGTCCGGGGGGCTTTGGGGGTGTCTGGGGAGGCTTGGGGGAATCCAAGGGGGGTGCTACAGGAGGCTTTGGGGGATCTGGGCCTTTGGGGTGGTCCAGGGGGCTCTTGGGGGAGTCCAGGGGGTTTTTGGGGGGGTCCCAGAGGCTTTTGGGGTGTCTGGGGGGGCTTGGGGGGGTCCGGGGGGCTTTGGGGGGGTCCAGGGTGTTTGGAGGGGTCCAGGGGGGATTTTAGGGGGGTCCAGGGGGCTTTGGGGGGGGGGCCCAGGTGGGACTTTTGGGGGGTCCGGGGGCTTTGAGGGGGTCCAGGGTGTTTGGAGGGGTCCAGGGGGGATTTTAGGGGGGTCCAGGGGGCTTTAGGGGGGGGGTCCAGGGGCTTTTGATGGGGGGGGGTCCAGGGGGGATTTTTGGGGGGTCCGGGGGCTTTTGGGGGGGGTCCAGGGGGGATTTTTGGGAGGTCCGGGGCTTTTGGGGGGGGTCCGGGGGGATTTTTGGGAGGGTCCTGGGTGTCTCGTGTGCAGGGGGACACGGGTGCGGTGTGGGCAGCAGGGCGCTGGGGGGAGTGTGGGGGGATTTGGGGGGGTTTTGGGGTGGTTTTTGGGGTGGTTTTGAGGGTTTTGGGGTGTCTTCGGGGTGTTTCTGGGGTGGAATTTGGAGGTTTTGCAGTGGAATTTGGGATGGTTTTGGGGGTTTGAGGGTAGTTTGGGGGTGGAATTTGGGAGGGTTTGGGGTGGATTTGGGGTCCCTCATGTGCAGCAGGACACTGGGGTGATTTTTTGGGGTGGTTTTGGGGTCCCCCATGTGCAGCAGCGGGTCTGGGGTGGTTTTTGGGGTGGTTTTTGGGGTGTTTTGGGATGGTTTTTTTGGGTGTTTTGGGGTGTTTTGGGATGGGTTTTTGGGTGTTTTGGGGTGTTTTGGGATGGGTTTTTTGGGTGTTTTTGGGATTTTGGGGGGGTTGGGGTGGTTTGGGATGTTTTTTGGGGGGTTTTTGGGGTGTTTTGGGATTTTTGGGGGGGTTTTGGGGTGTTTTGGGATGTTTTTTTGGGGGTTTTGGGGTGTTTTGGGATTTTTTGGGGTGTTTTGGGGTCCCTCACATGCAGCAGGGCGCTGGCTGCGTAGGTGCCCAGCACGGCAGCGAAGGTGCCCAGGCAGCGAGCGGTCTGGAACACATCTGCATGGGGGACACCAGTCACACCAGTAACACCAGTCACATCAGTAACGCCAGTAACACCAATATGGGACACCAGTCACACCAGTCACACCAGTCACACCAGTAACACCAGTATGGGACATCAGTCACACCAGTATGGGACACCAGTAACACCCGGTAACACCAGTAACACCCAGTAACCGTCAGTAACACCAGTAACACCAGTCACACCAGTAACACCAATATGGGGACACCAGTCACACCAGTATGGGACACCAGTCACACCAGTAACACCAGTATGGGAACACCACTCACATCAGTAACACCAGTCACACCAGTAACACCAATATGGGGACACCAGTCACACCAGTAACACCAGTATGGAACACCAGTCACACCAGTAACACCAGTATGGAACACCACTCACATCAGTAACACCAGTCACACCAGTAACACCAGTATGGAACACCAGTCACATCAGTAACACCAGTCACACCAGTAACACCAATATGGGACACCAGTCACACCAGTAACACCAGTATGGGACACCAGTCACATCAGTAACACCAGTCAGTCACACCAGTCACATCGGTCACACCAGTCACACCAGTATGGGACACCAGTAACACCAGTCACACCAGTATGGGACACCAGTCACACCAGTAACATCAGTATAGAATACCAGTCACACCAGTATGGGACACCAGTAACACCAGTATGGAAACACCAGTCACACCAGTCACATCAGTAACACCAGTATAGAATACCAGTCACACCAGTCACACCAGTATGGGACAACAGTCACACCAGTCACACCAGTATGGTACACCAGTAACACCAGTATAGAATACCAGTCACGCCAGTCACACCAGTATGGAACACCAGTCACACCAGTATGGGACACCAGTCACACCAGTTACACCAGTATAGAATACCAGTCACACCAGTCACACCAGTATGGGCTCCTGGCCCCCACCCATCCCTCCCAGTCCCTCCCAGTGCCCCCAGTGCCCCCAGTGCCCCCGTGCTCACAGGTGTGCAGCCAGCGGGACATGGGCAGGTTCCAGTTTGTCACCACCTCGGCCATGGAGCGCGGCAGCTCCACCCGCAGGGGCCGGGACACGGCCAGGTCCCTGGGGACACAGGGACACGGTGACACGGGGACAGGGTGACACAGAGGGGACACAGGGACAGGGTGACACGGGGAAAGGGTGACACAAGGACAGGGTGACACAGGGACAGGGGTGACACAGGGACAGGCTGACAGAGGGGACAGTGTTCACATGGGGGTCACAGGGACAGTGTCACACCAGTCAGTGCCATGTTGTCACACAGAGGGATCAGTGTCACAGTGTCACACAGGGGTGTCAGTGCCACGCTATCAGTGTCACACAGGGGTCAGTGTCACACAGAGGGGTCAGTGCCACTTAAAGGGACCCCCCACCTGACTTAAAGGGGTCAGTGTCACACAGAGGGGTCAGTGTCACACACAGGGGTCACTGTCACACACAGGGGTCACTGTCACACAGAGGGGTCAGTGTCACACATGGGTCAGTGTCACAGTGTCACACAGGGGTCAGTGCCACGCTATCAGTTGTCACACAGGGCTCAGTGTCACTCAGAGGGGTCAGTGTCACACGGAGGGGTCAGTGTCACACACAGGTCAGTGTCACAGTGTCACACACGGGTCAGTGCCACACTATCAGTGTCACACAGGGCTCAGTGTCACACAGAGGGGTCAGTGTCACACGGAGGGGTCAGTGTCATACAGAGGGGTCAGTGTCACACACAGGTCAGTGTCACAGTGTCACACAGAGAGGTCAGTGCCACACTATCAGTGTCACACAGGGCTCAGTGTCACACACAGGGGTCAGTGTCACACAGGGGTCAGTGTCAGTGTGACACAGAGAGGTCAGTGTCACTCAGAGGGGTCAGTGTCACACAGAGGAGGTCAGTGTCACACAGGGGTCAGTGTCAGTGTCACACAGAGAGATCAGGTCACAGGGGGTCAGTGTCAGTGTCACACAGAGAGGTCAGTGTCACTCAGAGGGGTCAGTGTCACACAGAGAGGTCAGTGTCACACAGAGAGGTCAGTGTAACACAGGGGTCAGTGTCACACAGGGGTCAGTGTCACACAGAGGGGTCAGTGTCACAGGGGGGCGCAGTCCCTGTCCCCGCGGGGTGTCCCTGTCCCTGCGGGGTGTCCCTGTCCCCGTGGGGTGTCCCTGTCCCTGCGGGGTGTCCCTGTCCCCGCGGGGTGTCCCTGTCCCCGCAGTGTCGCTGTCGCCGCAGTGTCGCTGTCCCTCACCAGTGCAGGTGCTCGTGGCGCACGGTGGCCCCGGAGCCGGGCCAGCGTGTGGCCTCGGACAGGAAGGCCACAAAGTAGTTACTGAAGTGGAACGAGAGGGCGCTCTCGTAGGCGCGGAGCCACCTAGCAGCCGGGAGAACCGGGGCACGGGGGGACACGGGGGGGTTTGGGGGGGACATGGGAGAGTTTGGGGGGGTTTGGGGGGGAAATGGGGGGGACATGAGGGGTTTGGAGGGGATTTTGGGGAAAACGGGAGAGTTCAGGGTTTGGGGGGATTTTGGAGAAACGGGGGTGTTTGGGGTTTGGGGGGATTTGGGGGAGTTCACGGTTTGGGGGGAATTTGGGGAGTTCAGGGTTTGGGGAGGATTTGGAGGAGTACAGGGTTTGGGGGGGATTTGGGGGAGTTCACAGTTTGGGGTTTGGGGGGATTTGGGGGAGTTCAGGGTTTGGGGGGATTTGGGGGAGTTTGGGATTTGGGGAATTTGGAGGAGTTTGGCGGGATTTGGGAGAGTTCAGGGTTTGAGGGGATTTGGGGGGGATTTGAGGGAGTTCAGGGTTTGGGGGAATTTGGGGGAGTTTGGGATTGGGGGGGATTTGGGGTTTGGGGGGATTTGGGGGAGTTCAGGGGTTGGAGGGGATTTGGGGGAATTTGGATGAGTTTGGGGGGATTTTGGGGGAATTTGGAGGAGTTTGGGGGGATTTGGGGGAGTTTGGGGTTTGGGGGAATTTGGGAGTGATTTAGGGTTTGGTGAGATTTTGGGGGGATTATAGGGGGAGTTTTTGGGGACATGGGGGGATTTGGAGGGAAATGTGAGATTTAGGGAGATTTTGGGGTGTCATGGTGGGATTTGAGGTGGATATTGGGGGGTTGTGGGGGAAATTGAAGGTTTGTGGGGATTTCAGGGGTTTGGGGGGGACAGGGAGCAGTTGGGGGGGATTTGGAGGAGTTTGGGGGAACAGGAGGGAGTTTTGGGGGATTTGGAGGGATTGAGGAATTTGGGGGTGACATGGGGGGGTGGGAGGGGATTTGGGGGGGATTTGGGAGGGGATTGGGGGGATATGGGGGGTTGGGAGGGGATTTGGGGGGGATTTGGGAGTGGATTGGGGGATATTGGGGGGTTGGGAAGGGATTTGGGGGGGATTTGGGAGGGGATTTAGGGGATGGGGGATTTGGGAGGGGATTGGGGGATATGGGAGGGGGCGTTGGGGGGCCACATGGGGGATGGGGGGGACACACATTAAGGTGCCAGCCCCATCTCACATTCCCTCAACGTCCCCCCATCCCCCAGATCCCCCCTGTGCCCCCCTCCCCCCCATCCCCGCACCCTCCCAGGGACCCCACAAATCCCCTCGGGCTCCCCCAAACCCCCCAGGACCCTCCAAATCCCCCCCTCCCCCCCCCAATCCCTAAATGCCCCATTCACGTCCCATTCCCACCCCAAACCCCTCCTGCCCTCCCCAAACCCTTTTTGGGTCCCCCAAACCCCCCTGGCCCCCCAAAATCCCCCCCAAATCACCCTCACCTGGCCAAGACGCTCCTGGGCAGCACCGGGGGAACAGAGAGGTCAGTGAGGGGGGGCTGGGAGGTTCTGGGGGATTTTGGGGGTCCCGGGGAGGGTTTGGGGTCCCCAGGGGATGTTCAGGGGTTCCCACTGTGGCTGGGGGGGTTCCCGAGGGATTTTGGGGGTCCTGGGAAGGGATTTAGGGCCCACCCCCCCTGAGGTTTTTGGGGCCCTTGGTACAGTTTGGGGATCACTGGGGTTTGGGGGGCTCTTGGGTAGATTTTGGGGGTCCCCGGGGGGTGGGGATCCCCAGGAAGATTTGGGGGAGCCTTGGGGGTTTTGAGGGACCCTAGGGAGGGTTTGGAGGGGATTTTAGGGGGACTTTGGGGGAGGATTTTGGGGTGTCCTGGGGGGATTGTGGGGGCGTACTTGGAGGATATTTTGGAGAATATTTTGGGGGGATTTGGGGGATATTTGGGGGGGATTTTGGGGACATTGGGGGATATTTTAGAGTTTTGGGGGGGATTCTGGGAGGGATTCTGGGGAGGGATTTTGGGGTGTCCTGGGGGGGGGACTGAGGGGGAGTGTGACGGGGGTATTTGGGGGATATTTTGGAGGTTTTGGGGGGCTTTGGGGGATACTTTGGGGGAATTTGGGGGATATTTTGGGGGGAGATTTGGGGGATATTTAGGGATGCTTTGGGGGATATCTTGGGGGGGTTTGGGAATATTTAGTGGGATTTGGGGGGTATTTGGGGGATATTTTGGGGGGATTTGGGGGACATTTTGGAGGATTTGGTGGGATTTGGGGGAATATCTTGGGGGGATATTTTGGGGGGATTTGGGGGACATTTTGGGAAATATCTTGGGGGTTGGGGGATATTTTGGAGTTTTTGGGGGGGATTTGGGGTGGATTCTGGGAGGGATTCTGGGGGAGGATTTTGGGGTGTCCTGGGGGGGATTGAGGGGGAGTGTGAGGGGGGTATTTGGGGGATATTTTGGAGGTTGTGGGGGGGATTTAGGGGATATTTTGGAGAATTTGGAGATATTTTGGAGGTTTTGGAGGAATTTGGGAGGGATTTGGTGGGGATTTGGGGGATATCTTGGGGGGATTTGGGGGATATCTTGGGAGGGTTTGGGGGGATTTCGGGATATCTTGGGAGGGTTTGGGGGGATTTGGGGGATTATCTTGGGGGAATTTGGGGATATCTTGGGAGGGTTTGGGGGGTGATTTGGGGGATATCTTAGGGGGGTTTGGGGGATGTGGAAGGGAGATTTGGGGGATATCTTGGGGGTATTTGGGAGATATTTTAGGGGGATTTGGGGGATATTTTGGAGGTTTTGGGGGATATCTTGGAGGTTTTGGGAGGGGATTTGGGGGATATCTTGGGGGGGATTTGGGGGACATTTTGGGGGGATTTGTGGTATATTTTGGGCACAGTTTGGGGCACGGGGGTCCCACCTGCGCAGGGCCCGTGCCCCGTAGAGGGGCAGCAGGCTGGAGAACAGGAAGGGCGCCAGGCAGGTGCTGACCAGGAGGCAGAGCAGGGCCAGCCCCAGGCTCCGCAGCCCCTTCCGCGCCCAGGCCACGCTCTGGGGACACCGGGGGGGTCAGGGGCGGGGACACGGACAGACACACGGACAGGGACAGAGACACGGACACGGGGACAGAGACACGGACAGGGACAGAGACACGGACAGGGACAGAGACACGGACACACAGACAGGGACAGACACACGGACAGGGACAGACACACGGACACATGGACAGGGACAGACACACAGACAGAGACACAGGGACACAGGCACAGACACAAGGACAGGGACAGACACACGGACAGGGGCAGAGACACAGGGACACAGGGACAGACACACGGACACAGGGACAGACACACGGACAGGGACAGAGACACAGGGACACAGGGACAGACACACGGACACAGGGACAGACACGGGGACACCCCCAGACCCCCAGGGACACCCCCAGGGACACCCCCAAACCAAACCCCCCATCACTGACACCCCCAAATCCTGAACCCCCCCAGGGACACCCCCAGGGACACCCCCAAACCAAACCCCCCATCACTGACACCCCCAAATCCTGAACCCCCCCAGGGACACCCCCACAGACACCCCCAACCCCCCCAAACACCCGTCCCCTCCCAGACACCCCCAGAGACCCCAAATGCCAGCACGCCCCCGACACCCCTCACCCCCCCCCGGGCCCCCCCAAACCTTCTCAGCCCCCCCAACCCCCATCCCTGTCCCCTCCAACCCCCCCAAACCCTCAGTACCCCCAAACCTGCCCACCCCCCCTTAGTGCCCCCCAAAATCCCCCTCTGCTCCTCAAAGCCCCCCAATCCCCCGCTGCCCCCCCAAACTCCCCCGTTCCCCCAAATCCCCCATTTACCTCCAACCTCCCATCTTCCCCAAAATCCCCCCCAAATCCCCATTTCTCCCCAAATCCCCATTTCCCCCAAACTCCCAATTTGCCCCAAAACCCCCCAAATCCCCATTTCCCCCCATTACCCCCAAATCCCTATTTTCCCCCATTTCCCCCAAATCCTGTTTCTCTCCCCATTTCCCTTAAATCCCCATTTTCTCCCCATTTCCCCCAGATCCCTGTTTTCCCCCCAGATCCCTATTTTCCCTCATTTTCCCCAAATCCTGTCTTTTCCCCCATTACCCCTAAATCCCTATTTTCTCTCATTTTCCCCAAATCCCCATTTCCCCCCATTACCCCAAATCCCTATTTTCCCCCAGATCCCCGTTTCCCCCCATTTCCCCCAGATCCCCGTTTTCCCCCCAGATCCCTATTTTCCCTCATTTCCCCCAAATCCCCGTTTTTTCCCCCATTTCCCTCAAATCCCCATTTCCCCCAGATCCCCGTTTTCCCCCCAGATCCCTATTTTCCCTCATTTCCCCCAAATCCCCGTTTTTTCCCCCATTTCCCCCAGATCCCCGTCCTACCCCCATTTCCCCCAGATCCCGTTTCCCCCCGTACCAGGGGCGGCCCCTCCACGGATCTCAGGTAGGCGCCGAAGGGCTCCCAGGGCCCGAAGACCACGGAGCCGGGCGAGCAGAGGTAGCCCAGGACCTGCGCGGGGCTGGGCTCGGCCGCGCCCGCCCCGCCGGCCCCGCGGTCCAGGTCAAAGCCCAGCGACACGGCCTTCATGGCCACCACCATCTGCGCCCCTGCGGCGACACCGGGACCCCAACATCAGGGGGACCCCGACACCCTGGCACCCCAACATCGGGCACCCCGACATCAGGGGGACCCCAACACCCTGGCACCCCAACATCGGGCACCCCGCATCAGGGAACCCCAACATCAGGGGGACCCCAACACCCTGGCACCCCAACATCGGGCACCCCGCATCGGGGAACCCCAACATCAGGGGGACCCCAACACCCTGGCACCCCAACATCGAGCACCCAGCATCGGGGAACCCCAACATCAGGGGGACCCCAACACCCTGGCACCCCAACATCGAGCACCCAGCATCGGGGAACCCCAACACCAGGGGTGTCCTCAACACCGGGGAGCAGTCAGGGCCACCCTGCCACTGGGGACCCGACACTGGGGCACCCCAACATCAGGGGGCACCCCAACACCGGGGTGGTCCCTGACACTAGGGACCAGTCAGGGGCACCCCAACACCGGGCACCCCAACACTGGGGGCACCCTGACACCAGGGACCAGTCAGGAGCGCCCTGACACCAGGCACCCCAACACTGGGGAACATCCGACACCGGGGCACCCCAACATCGGGGCACCCCGACACCAGGGACCAGTCAGGGGCACCCCGACACTGGGGGGACCCCAACACTGGGGACCTGCATCAGGGGCACCCAGCATCGGGAGCACCCCAACATTGGGGGACCCCAACACCAGGGGGACCCCAACACCGGGGACCCACATCAGGGGGACCCCAACATCGGGAGCACCCCAACACCGGGGGAACCCCAACACCAGGGACCCGTGTCAGGGGGACCCCAATATCGGGGGGAGCCCCTACATCAGAGGGGCCCACATGGGGGACCCCAAAATCAGAGGGCACCCCAAAATCAGGGGGGACCCTAACATCAGTGAGCACCCCAAAATCAGAGGGGACCCCAAAATCGGGGTGTGCCCCACATCCCCTAGGGAGGAAGGAACTGGGGGTCCCAAAAGGGGGGAGGGCTGGAGGGGGTCTCACCCTCACCACCATCTCTGCCCCTGGGGGACCCCAAAATCAGGGGGGATCCCCAAACTGGAGGGATCCCCAAGGTGTGGGGGAGGGGAATGGGGCCTGTGGGGCTGGGGGGAATCTGGGGGTCCTGGGGGGGATCTGGGGGTCCTGGGGGGGGTCTCACCTCTCATCTTGTGCCACGTGACCGTGTCCACCATGTGCAGCTCCCTGGGGGGGCTCCCAGTCACTCCCAGTTCAACACCATCAACCCCCCAGTTCATCCCAGTGCCCCTCGCTCGTCTACCTCCCCGTCAATGCTCTCAGTCCTTCCCAGTTACCCCCAGTTCTTCTCAACTTCTGCCCAGTTCATCTCCCTGCTGCTTCCAGCATCCTCCCAGTGTCCCCAAACCTCCTCCCAGTGCCCCCAAATGCCCTCCCAGTGCCCCCAGTCCCCCTCCCAGTGCCCTCAAACCCCTCCCAGTCTCTCCCAGTGCCCCCAAACCCTGGCCCAGTCCCTCCCAGCATGCTGTAGCCCATGAGCAGGTAGCTAAGAGCAGCCTGGACGAGGCAGAGCCCCCCCGGAGCCCCTCCCAGCACCCCCAAATCACCCAATCACCCCCCACCCCCCCTCCCAGTGCCCCTCCAAGCACCCCCAAATCACCCCTAACCCCCTCCCAGTGCCCTCCAGTGCCCGTACCCCATGAGCAGGTAGCTGAGGGCGGCCAGGGCGAGGCAGAGCCCCCTGTGGGCGCGGGCCCGGCTCAGGAGCAGGGTGAGGACGCAGAGCCCGCTCAGCAGGGCCACCCACAGCGCCTGGGCCCCGAAGAAATGGTGCAGGGCCAGTAGCCCCCCGGCCGCCGCTCCCGCGTGCTTCCCCCCCCGCGGCAGGGCTGTGCCACAGGGGGGTCAGGGGGGCGCCCCCAAACCGGCAAACACCCCCACAAACGGGGGTCCCCTCACCCCAAACCGGCAACACCCCCACAAACGGGGGTCCCCTCACCCAAAACTGGCAACACCCCCACAAACGGGGGTCCCTTCACCCCAAACCGGCAACACCCCCACAAACGGGGGTCCCCTCACCCCAAACTGGCAACACCCCCACAAACGGGGGTCCCCTCACCCAAAACCCCAGAACCCCCGGGTGTCCCCCCACCCAAACCCCCCGGTGTCCCCTCACCCCAAACCCCGGTGTCCCCTCACCCGATCCCCCCGGTGTCCCCTCACCCGATCCCCCCGGTGTCCCCTCACCCCAAACC
This sequence comes from Anomalospiza imberbis, assembly GCF_031753505.1. Lineage (NCBI taxonomy): Eukaryota > Metazoa > Chordata > Aves > Passeriformes > Viduidae > Anomalospiza > Anomalospiza imberbis. The sequence continues at coordinate 103,547 of NW_027099872.1, forward strand.
CCGGTGTCCCCTCACCCGAACCCCTGCGCTACCCCTGGACCCCTCCCCAGACCCCCGAATCCCCCCCGCCCCCCTCACACCCCCGAGCCTCTCCAGACTCCGCCGGCCGCCCCCAGACCCTGGGACCCATCCGAACCCCCGGGATCCCCCCCGGGACCCCTCCAGTCCGCTCAGCCGCCCAGGGCGCCCCCAGACCCCGAAATTCCCAGACCCCCCCTCCCAGCTCCCCATAACCCCGGGACCCCCCGATTCCCCCAGAGCCCCGCATGTTCCCCCGCCCCCCGGCCCCTCACGGAGCCGCCGCAGCACCCGGGACCCTCCTGATGCCCCCGAGTCCCCCAGAGCCCCCCGGACCCCCAGAAACCCCGGGACCCCCCCAGACCCCTGGAACCCCCCGGACCCCCAAAACCCCCGGAACCTCCCGGACCCCCAAAACCCCAAGAACCCTGGAGCCCCCCGGACCCCCGGACCCCCCGGACCCCTGACTCCCTCAGACCCCCGGAACCCCCCAGAGCCCCGGAGCCCTGGAACCCCCCAGCCCTCCGGCCTCCCCAGAGCCCCGGTTCCCCCCAGCCCCTCGGTGTCCCCCCCAGCCGCCCGTCCCGTCCCGTCCCGTCCCGTCCCCGGCCCCACTCACGCAGCCGGTGCAGCAGCCGCGCCCCGAGGCAGAGCAGCAGCAGCGGCCAGAGCTGGGCCAGGCCCTGGCGCGCCGTGGGCACCACGCAGCCCGGCAGCACCTGCGCCGCGAACTCTCGCGGAGGCAACGCCGCCATCCCGACCCGAGCGGGGCTCGCTGCGTGCCGGGACCCCCAAAAAAAAAACCCCAAAAAACCCCAAAAAGCCCCAAAATCCCCGACCCGCGCCTCGCCCGGCACCGCCGCCCGCCCGCCTAAGGGGAAAGGGGCGGGGCCCCGCGCCCACCAATCGGCGCGCGCCGTCCCTCCCCGCGCGGCGACGCTGACCAATCAGAGCGCAGCGCGGCCAAATGGCGCAGCGCGATGGGGCGGCCGTTGCTAAGGGCGGGGCGCGGTTGCCGGGGAGCGGGGGATGCCGGGGGGGCGGGGGCTGGTTGCTAAGGGGCGGGGCTCTGTTGCTATGGGCGGGGCCTCGTTGTCGGGCTCTGGCCCATGTTGCTAGGGGAAGTTGCGTTGCTAGGGGCGGGGCCTGACAGGGCTGTTAGGGGCGGGGTTACTTCGGATGCACCGAAGTGTTGCTAGGGGCGTGGCCTGTTGCCAGGAAGAGCGCTGCTAGGGGCGTGGCCTAATTGCGTCGAGCGGGTGGCGATTGGCTGTTTGCGCGGGCTGGTTGTCAGGGGCGGGGCCTATCGCCATGGCAACCAGGTGCTGCGGGCGCCGCGCGGGCATTGTGGGCCGGTGGCGGCCCGACCCCGGCCCACACTGCCCCGCGGCGGCCCGGTGGCACCAGTATGGACCAGTACATCGTGCTGGGCCGCATCGGGGAGGGCGCGCACGGCGTCGTGTTCAAGGCCAAGCACCGGGAGGTGCGGCCGGGGGGCCGGGCTGTGGGGCCGGGCTGTGGGGCGGGGGCGCGGGGCCTCGCTGACCCCCGTGTCCCCCCAGACCGGGGAGCTGGTGGCCCTCAAGAAGGTGCCCCTGCGGCGGCCCGAGGACGGGGTGCCCCCCCAGACCCTGCGCGAGATCAAGGCCCTGCGGGAGATCGAGGCCCACCCCCATGTGAGTGACCCCGAGCTCGGGGCACCCCAAAACCGGGCCCCCCCCCCCGAGTCCCTGGTGCCCCCCGAGCTCATCTCGGTGCCCCCCCCCAGCAGGGTGCGGGGACCCCCCTCCCCCCAAATCCCTGGGTGTCCCCAGGGACGCCCCGTGTCCCCCCGGGATCAGGGTCCTCCCCCTTCTGCGGGGTCCCCTGTCCCCCCCCCCCCCATTCCTCCCCCATTTCGGGGTCCCCGTGTCCCCCCCCCCCCCCCGGTTCAGTGTCCCCGTGACCCCTCGGTGTCCCCTCCCCCAGCTGAGCCGGCTCCAAGCCCGCTGTCCCCCGAGGTGTCACCGTCCCCAGTGTCCCCGATGTCCCCAGTGCTGTCCCCGCTGTCCTCCCTGCTGTCCCTGCAGGCGATCCAGCTCCAATCCCGCTGTCCCCCAGGTGTCACTGTCCCCACCCCCTTGTCCCCACTGATGTCCCCCCCACTGTCCCCGTGCTGTCCCTGCTGATGTCCCCGCTGTCCTGCTGTTCCTCTGTCCCCTCTTCTGTCCCCACTGCTGTCCCTGCTCTGTCCCCAGTGCTGTCCCCGCTCTGTCCCCATTGCTGTCCCTGCTCTGTCCCCAGTGCTGTCCCCGCAGGTGATCCGGCTCCTGCCCCATTGTCCCCAGTGCTGTCCCTGCTCTGTCCCCAGTGCTGTCCCCGCTGTCCCCGCAGGTGATCCTACTCCTGCCCCATTGTCCCAGTGCTGTCCCTGCTCTGTCCCCAGTGCTGTCCCTGCTGTCCCCGCAGGTGATCCGGCTCCTGTCCCATTGTCCCCAGTGCTGTCCCCCGCTGATGTCCCCGCTGTCCCCGCAGGTGATCCGCCTCCGGGCCGCCTTTGCGCAGGGCCCCGCGGTGGTTCTGGCCCTGGAGCTGCTCGTGGGGGACCTGGGGGGGCTCCTGCGCGCCGCCCCCGCCCCGCTGCCCCCGCCCCGCGTCCGGGCCCTGCTGGCCATGACCCTGCGGGGGCTGGGCCACGTGCACGGCCAGCGCCTGCTGCACCGGGTGAGCCCGCAAAAACGGGAGTGGGGACCCCAGAACGGGAGTGGGGACACCAAAAATGGGATAAGGGACCTCAAAAATGAGAGTGGGGACATCAAAAATGGGAGTGGGGACACCAAAAATGGGATAAGGGACCTCAAAAATGAGAGTGGGGACATCAAAAATGGGAGTGGAGACACCAAAAACGGGAGTGGGGACACAAAAAATGGGAATGGGGACACCAAAAATGAGAGTGGGGACATCAAAAATGGGATGGGGACACCAAAAATGGGATTTGGGACACCAAAAATGAGATTGGGGACACCAAAAATGGGATTGGGCACCCCAAAACAGGAATGGGGACACCAGAAACGGGATTGGGGACACCAAAAATGGGATTGGGGACCCTAAAACAGGAGTGGGGACACCAAAAATGGGATAAGGGACCTCAAGAATGAGAGTGGGGACACCAAAAACGGGATTTGGGACACCAAAAATGGGAGTGGGGACCCTGAAACAGGAATGTGGACACCAAAAATGGGAATGGGGACACCAAAAATGGGATGGGGACACCAAAAATGGGAGTGGGGACCCTGGAACGGGAGTGGGGACCCCGGAACGGGAATGGGGACACCAAAAACGGCATTGGGGGCACCAAAAAATGGGATTGGGGGCACCAAAAACGGCATTGGGGACCCCAAAAATGAGACTGGGGACACCAAAAATGGGAGTGGGGACACCAAAAATGAGATTGGGGACACCAAAAATGGGATTGGGCACCCCAAAACAGGAATGGGGACACCAGAAAACGGGAGTGGGGACACCACAAATGGGATTGGAGACCCTAACATGGGATTGGGGACACCAAAAATGGGATTGGGGACCCTAAAACGGGAGTGGGGACACCAAAAATGGGATAAGGGACCTCAAAAATGAGAGTGGGGACACCAAAAACGGGATTTGGGACACCAAAAATGGGAAGTGGGGACCCTGAAACAGGAATGGGGACACCAAAAATGGGAATGGGGACACCAAAAATAGGATGGGGACACCAAAAATGGGGAAGTGGGGACCCCAGAACGGGAGTGGGGACACCAAAAATGGGAATGGGGACACCAAAAACGGTATTGGGGCCACCAAAAATGGGATTGGGGGCACCAAAAACGGCATTGGGGACCCCAAAAATGAGATTGGGGACACCAAAAATGGGAGTGGGGACACCAAAAATGGGATGGGGACACCAAAAATGGGAAGTGGGGACACCAAAAATGGGATTGGGCACCCCAAAACAGGAATGGGGACACCAGAAACGGGAGTGGGGACACCACAAATGGGATTGGGGACACCAAAAATGGGATTGGGGACCCTAAAACGGGAGTGGGGACACCAAAAATGGGATAAGGGACCTCAAAAATGAGAGTGGGGGACACCAAAAACGGGATTTGGGACACCAAAAATGGGGAGTGGGGACCCTGAAACAGGGATGGGGACACCAAAAATGGGAATGGGGACACCAAAAATAGGATGGGGACACCAAAAATGGGAGTGGGGACCCCGGAACGGTATTGGGGCCACCAAAAATGGGATTGGGGGCACCAAAAACGGCATTGGGGACCCCAAAAATGAGATTGGGGACACCAAAAATGGGAGTGGGGACACCAAAAATGGGATGGGGACACCAAAAATGGGAGTGGGGACACCAAAAATGGGATTGGGGACACCAAAACAGGAATGGGAACACCAGAAACGGGAGTGGGGACACCACAAATGGGATTGGAGACCCTAAAATGGGAATGGGGACACCAAAAATGGGATTGGGGACCCTAAAACGGGAGTGGGGACACCAAAAATGGGATAAGGGACCTCAAAAATGAGAGTGGGGACACCAAAAACGGGATTTGGGACACCAAAAATGGGGAGTGGGGACCCTGAAACAGGAATGGGGACACCAAAAATGGGAATGGGGACACCAAAAATAGGATGGGGACACCAAAAATGGGAGTGGGGACCCTGAAACGGGAGTGGGGACACCAAAAATGGGAATGGGGACACCAAAAATGGGATGGGGGACACCAAAAATGGGAGTGGGGACCCCGGAACAGGATTGGGGACCCCGAAAATGGGTTTTGGGACACCAAAAACAAGATAAGGGACCCCAAAATGGGAATGGGGACCCCAAAACGGATTGGGGACCCCAAAAATGGGATTTGGGACACCAAAACCGGGTGAGGGACCCCAAAAACATGGGTGGCATCTGGAACGGGGGAACACCAGCACCGTGTGCTGCACTGGGTGAGAGACCCCAAAATAAGGGAGGACCCCAAAAACGGGGGGTGGGGACCCTGAAACTGGAGGGGGACCCTGGGACTGGGGGGAGACACCAGCAGCACCTCCCACACCACATGGGCACCCCAAAATCAGGGCGGGGGGAGGCTCATACAGTTCCAGGACACCCCAAAACCGGGGTGGGCACCTGGGGGGACCCCAATATCCTCGGGGGGGGGCCGCGGGTGTTGGGGGCACCCCAAAATCGAGGGGGGCACCCCAATGCCTGGGTGGGGACCCACAGTCTGGGGATGTTGCTGGTCTGGGGGACACTGCAGAGGTACCCCGAGTGTTGGGGGCCCCCCTGACCCCGTTTTTGGGGTGCAGGACCTCAAAACCGGCCAATCTGCTGCTGGACAGCGCCGGCCGCCTCAAGCTGGCTGATTTTGGGCTGGCGCGGGTGCTGGGCCCCGCCCCGGGGCGCCCCTACAGCCACCAGGTGGCCACCAGGTACCGGATTTGGGGGTGTCCCCCACCCCGGCGTGTCGGGGTGTCCCCCCAAAAGCCGAGGACCCCGACCCCGACCCCCCTTTTCCAGGTGGTACCGAGCCCCCGAGCTGCTCTACGGCGCCCGGCACTACGACGAGGGCGTGGACCTGTGGTGAGTGCCCGCTTCTGGGGGGCTCCCCCCGGGATTTTGGGGACCCCCCCGGGATTTTTGGGGTCCTTCCCAGGGTCTTGGGGTCCCCACTCACCCCTTGTCCAGCCCTGCTTCATCTTGGGGTCCCCCCTTTGAGTTTTGTCGATGCCCCCCATCGCCCCACCCTGTAATTCCGGCTCGCCCTTTGGTGCCTGGGTGTCCCCCTGGGATTTTGGGGGGTCCCCCTGGGATTTTGGGGTGTCCCACTGGGTTTTGAGTGTCGCCCTGGGATTTCGGGGATCCCCTGGGATTTTAGAGTGTCCCCCTGGATTTTTGGGGGAGGTCTCCCTGGGTTTTGGGGTGTCCCCATGGGATTTTGGGGATCCCGTGGGATTTTGGGGGTTCCCTTGCATTTTTGGTGGGGTTCCCTTGGGTTTTCGGGTGTCCCCATGGGATTTTGGGGTGTCCCACTGAGTTTTGGGGTGTGCCCTGGATTTTTTGGGGGGGGTTCCCCTGGGTTTTGGGGACACCATTTTTGGGTTCTTCTCCTGGATCTTTGGGCGCCTCCCCCGGATTTCGGGGATCCCCTGGGATCCGGGGGGGGGTCCCCCTGGGTTTTGGGGTTCCCGCTGGGATTTTGGGGTGCCCCCCAGGGCCGTGGGCTGCATTTTCGGGGAGCTGCTGACGCTGTCGCCGCTGTTCCCGGGGGAGAACGACATCGAGCAGCTCTGCTGCGTGCTGCGGGCGCTGGGCACGCCCAGCCCGCGGGACTGGCCGGTACTGGGAGCACTGGGAGCACTGGGACAGGGTGGGAGGCACTGGGACAGGGTGGGAGGGACTGGGAGGGACTGGGACAGGGTGGGAGGGACTGGGAGGGGACTGGGAGGCACTGGGAGGGACTGGGAGGAATTGGGACAGGGTGGGAGGGACTGGGAGGGACTGGGACAGGGTGGGAGGGACTGGGAGGGGACTGGGAGGCACTGGGAGGGACTGGGAGGAATTGGGACAGGGTGGGAGGGACTGGGAGGGACTGGGACAGGGTGGGAGGGCACTGGGAGGGACTGGGAGAGGGTGGGAGGGACTGGGAGGCACTGGGAGAGGGTGGGATGGCACTGGGAGCACTGGGAGGGACTGGGAGAGGGTGGGAGGGACTGGGGGAGGGTGGGATGGCACTGGGAGGGACTGGGAGAGGGGTGGGAGGGGCACTGGGAGCACTGGGAGCACTGGGAGGAACTGGGAGAGGGTGGGAGGGCACTGGTCCGCGCTGGTTTACACTGTCCCACACTGGTCCATAATGGGCTGCAGTGGTCCGTACTGGTCTGCACTGGTTTATACTGGTCCATACCGGTCCAAATTGGTTTATACTGGTCCGTGTTGATTCATACTGGTCCGTATTGGTTTATACTAGTTTATACTGGTCCATACTGGTCCATATTGGTTTATACTGGTCCACACCGGCCCATATTGATTCATATTGGTCCATACTGACACATATTGGTTCACAGTGGTTTCTAGTGATCCATACTGGTTTCTACTGGCCCACACTGGTCCATACTGGTCCACACTGGTCCGTACTGGTCTGCACTGGTTTATACTGGTCCATACTGGTTTATACTAGTCCATACTGGTTCACACTGATCCATACTGGTCCATAGTGGCACATACTGGTTCACAGTGGTTTCTGTTGGTCCATACTGGTTTCTACTGGCCCACACTGGTCCATACTGGTCCACACTGGTCCGTACTGGTCTGCACTGGTTTATACTGGTCCATACTGGTCCATACTGGTCCATACTGATCCATACTGGTCCATACTGGCACATACTGGTTCACAGTGGTTTCTGTTGGTCCACACTGGTTTCTACTGGCTCACACTGGTCCATACTGGTCCACACTGCTTTACATTGGCCCGCATTGGTCCATATTGGTCCATACTGCTTTATACTGGTCCGTACTGGTCCGTACTGGTTCCTGTCCCCGCAGGAGCTGTCCGAGCTGCCGGATTTCCCCAAGCTGCGGTTCCGCCCGCGGGCGCCGCCGCCGCTGCAGCTGCTGGTGCCGGGCGCCGACGCGGCCGCGCTGGACCTGCTGCAGCGGCTGCTGCGCTACCGCCCGCACCTGCGGCCACGGGCACACCAGGTGGGGCTACTGGGGCGACTGGGGCGACTGGGAGAACTGGGGGGATGGGGGGAACTGGGGGAACTTGAGGGGGCTGGGGGCTCTGGGGGTGCTGGGGGGACTGGGGTGTCCCAGGTGTGGTTTTGGTGGTCCCAGGTGTGTTTGGTGGTCCCAGGTGTGGTTTTGGTGGTCCCAGGTGTGTTTTTTGGGGTCCCAGGTGTGGTTTTGGGGGTCCCAGGTGTGTTTGGGGAGTCCCAGGTCTGTTTGGTGGTCCCAGGTGTGGTTTTGGGGGTCCCAGGTGTGGTTTTGGTGGTCCCAGGTGTGTTTGGTGGTCCCAGGTGTGGTTTTGGTGGTCTCAGGTGTGTTTGGTGGTCCCAGGTGTGTTTGGTGGTCCCAGGTGTGGTTTTGGTGGTCCCAGGTGTGTTTGGTGGTCCCAGGTGTGGTTTTGGTGGTCTCAGGTGTGTTTGGTGGTCCCAGGTGTGTTTGGTGGTCCCAGGTGTGGTTTTTGGGGTCCCAGGTGTGGTTTTGGGGTCCCAGGTGTGTTTGGTGGTCCCAGGTGTGGTTTTGGTCGTCCCAGATGTATTTGGGGGTCCCAGGTGTGGTTTTGGTGTCTCAGGTGTGTTTGGGGGTCCCAGGTGTGTTTGGTGGTCCCAGGTGTGGTTTTGGGCGTCCCAGGCGTGGTTTTGGGGGTCCCAGGTGTGGTTTTGGTGGTCCCAGGTGTGTTTTTTGGGGTCCCAGGTGTGGTTTTGGGGGGTCCCAGGTGTGTTTGGTGGTCCCAGGTGTGTTTTTTGGGGTCCCAGGTGTGGTTTGGTGGTCCCAGGTGTGGTTTGGGGGTCCCAGGTGTGTTTGGTGGTCCCAGGTGTGGTTTTGGGGGTCCCAGGTGTGTTTTTTTGGGGTCCCAGGTGTGGTTTTGGGGGTCCCAGGTGTGGTTTGGGGGTCCCAGGTGTGTTTGGTGGTCCCAGGTGTGGTTTTGGGGGTCCCAGGTGTGTTTTTTGGGGTCCCAGGTGTGGTTTTTGGGGTCCCAGGTGTGGTTTTGGGGGTCCCAGGTGTGTTTTTTGGGGTCCCAGGTGTGGTTTTGGGGGTCCCAGGTGTGTTTGGGGAGTCCCAGGTCTGTTTGGTGGTCCCAGGTGTGGTTTTTGGGGTCGCAGGTGTGTTTTTTGGGGTCCCAGGTGTGTTTTTTGGGGTCCCAGGTGTGGTTTTGGGGGTCCCAGGTGTGGTTTTGGTGGTCCCAGGTGTGTTTGGTGGTCCCAGGTGTGGTTTTGGGGGTCCCAGGTGTGGTTTTGGGGGTCCCAGGTGTTTTTGGTGGTCCCAGGTGTGGTTTTGGTGGTCTCAGGTGTGTTTGGTGGTCCCAGGTGTGGTTTTGGGGGTCCCAGGTGTGTTTGGTGGTCCCAGGTGTGTTTGGTGGTCCCAGGTGTGGTTTTGGGGGTCCCAGGTGTGTTTGGTGGTCCCAGGTGTGTTTGGTGGTCCCAGGTGTGGTTTTGGGGGTCCCAGAGGTGTTTTAGGTGGTTACAGGGAATGATGGCTCCCGGACCCTCAGTGGGGGGGTCGCTCAGGCCCCTCCCCTCCCCCCATTTTTGAGGGGGGGGTCCTGGCCCTGCTGACCTCCCCCCTCCCCCCAGGCCCTGCTGCACCCCTTCTTCTTCGGGCCCCAGGAGCTGACCCCGCCCCCCGCCCGCGGGGGGGTCCCGGCAGCCCCCCGACTTCAGCCTGGACACGGCGCTGGAGCTGCCCCCCCGCAGGGCCCTGGGACCCCTCCTCAAACTGGGGGACCCCTGGGGGACCCCCACTGACCCCCCCCCGCAGGGCCTGGGACCCCTCCCCAAACTGGGGGACCCCCACTGACCCCCCCCCGCAGGGCCTGGGACCCCTCCCCAAACTGGGGGACCCCCATAGACCCCCCCCACGGGGCCCTGGGACCCCTCCCCAAACTGGGGGACCCCCATAGACCCCCCCACGGGGCCCTGGGACCCCTCCCCAAACTGGGGGACCCCCATAGGCCCCCCCACGGGGCTCTGGGACCCCTCCCCAAACTGGGGGACCCCCACTGACTCCCCCCGCAGGGCCCTGGGACCCCTCCCCAAACTGGGGGACCCCCATAGACCCCCCCCACGGGGCCCTGGGACCCCTCCCCAAACTGGGGGACCCCCATAGGCCCCCCCACGGGGCTCTGGGACCCCTCCCCAAACTGGGGGACCCCCATAGACCCCCCCCACGGGGCCCTGGGACCCCTCCCCAAACTGGGGGACCCCCATAGACCCCCCCCCACGGGGCTCTGGGACCCCTCCCCAAACTGGGGGACCCCCATAGACCCCCCCCACGGGGCCCTGGGACCCCTCCCCAAACTGGGGGACCCCCATAGACCCCCCCCACGGGGCTCTGGGACCCCTCCCCAAACTGGGGGATCCCCCCTGGAGGGCCCTGAGACCCCTCCCCAATCTTGGGGACCCCCACTGACCCCCCACCCCCCCCCCCCATGGGGCCCTGAGACCCCTCCACATTCTGGGCGACCCCGGAGGGACCCCCCCGTGAGGCCCTGAGACCCCCTCCCCAACTTTGGGGACCCCCGCTGACCCCCAATGGGGCTGTGGGTCCCCCAGTGACCCCCCCCAGGGGCCCTGGGACCCCTCCTCAAACTGGGGGACCCCCACGTCCCCCCCAAACTGGAGACCCCCTGCTGGACCCCCCTGACCCCCCTCAGCCCCCCATGGGGCCGTGGGACCCCTCCCCAAACTTGGGGACCCCCACCATTGATGACCCCCCCCCATTTTGGGGGGGCCCCGAGGAGTCCCCGGGGGTCCCAGGGACCCCTCCCCTCCCTGGGGACCCCCCAGATTTCCCCCCGGATTTGGGGGGACCCCAGCCCCAGAGCAGCGGGAACGGGGGGGAGTCCGACCCCAGCACGGAGATTTGGGGCCGAAAACGTCGGATTTGGGGTCGGGGACGCGGCGGGAGATGAAAAACGCCCGGCTCGGACCCAAACCCCCCGGATTTGAGCCCAAAGCAGAGGTGAGGAGACCAAAAAATCCCCATTTTGGGGGTTGGAAACGTGGGGCTGAAAATCTCCCGGTTTAGGGTGGAAATTCCTGAGTTTTGTTACAAAATCCCCAATTTTAGGCTGCAGGTTTCCAGTTTTAGAGTGAAAATTTGCAACTTTACCTTGATAACCCCAAATTCAGATTAAACGTCTTGATTTTGGGTTAGAACTTGTAATTTTGGGTGAAGATTGCCAATTTTGGGGTTGAAATCTGTAATTTTGAGGTAAAACATCCGATTTTTGGGGTTGATAATAGAAGTTCCAGGCTGAAAATCCCAATTTTGGGCTGAAAACCTCCAGTTTTGGGGCTGAAAATGTCAGATTTGGAATAAAAATACTGATTTTCATCCCAAAAACAAGAATTTTGGACCAAAAAATATCCAAGTCCTGTTATTAAAGTGAAAATTCTCTGTTTGGTGTCTGAAAGCCCCAATCTGGGACTGAATTTAGCAATTTTGGGTCAAACTGTCTGATTTCAGGGTTAAACCACCCAGCTTTGGGACTCAGCTCCATTCCTTCTGAGAGCCCCAATTTTGTGTCCTGTAAATGTAAAATTTGGGGATGAAATTCCCCATTTGTTGCCAAAAAATTGAAATTAGGACTGAAAAATACCCATTCTGATGCCAAGATGGTGAATTTCAGGCTGAAAATCCCAAACTTTGGCTGAAAATGCTGGATTTTCCCCCAAAATCCCAAATTTGTGGTTCCCAACTCCATATTTCCCTCAAAAATGCTCTTTTTTTGGGGATATTGAGGCCTAAAAATGTCCAATTTGGGGCTCAAAATCCCCATTTTGCTGCTGAAAAAAGTGAACTTGAGGCCGAAAATCCCAAATTTTCACTTGAGAGCCTCAAATTTCGTGCTGAAAACCCAACTTTTGGGCCGAAACTGACACATTTTAGGTTCAAATCCTTTTTTTTTCCTTCCTTGAAACCTCCAATTCTGGGGCTCATGATGCCTTTTTTCTGTCGTGCTCTGAATATTTGGAGGCCTAAAAATGCCAAATTTCCCGTCCAAACCCCCAGCTTTGGTGAAAAAAAAAAATGAATTTCAGAAAATTGCAAATTTCAAGCTGAAAACTTTAAATTTGGGGCTGGAAGATCCTGAAGGTTGGGCCAAAATCCCTGAAATTTGGGGTGTCAGGGCACAATATTGGGCTGAAAGCTCTGAAATTTGGGGTGTCAGGCACTGGATTTGGGGTGCCAGTCTGGAATTTGGGGTGTCCATCTGGAATTTGGGGTGTCAGTCCCCAGTTTTGGGCCAAAACTCCCAAATTTGGGGTGCCATTCTCAAATTTGGGGTGTCAGTGTGGATTTTGGGTTTCCATTCCCCATTTTGGGGTACCAGTCCTGAATTTGGGGTGCTATTCCCATTTTTGGGTTTCCATTCCCATTTTTGAGGGTTCCATTCCCATTGTTAGGGTTCCATTCCCATTTTTGTGTTTCCATTCCCATTTTTAGGGTTCCATTCTCATTTTTGTGTTTCCATTCCCATTTTTGGGGGTTCCATTCCCATTTTTAGGGTTCCATTCCCATTTCTGTGGTTCCATTCCCATTTTTGGGGGTTCCATTCTCATTTTTGTGTTTCCATTCCCATTTTTATGGTTCCATTCCCATTTTTGGGGTTCCATTCCCAATTTTAGGGTTCCATTCCCATTTTTGTGTTTCCATTCCCATTTTTGGGGCGCGCTGTGTGCGCAGGCCCTGCCCCCCGCTCTGGCCGGGGCTGATAAAGGGCCCCGGCCCCGCCCGGCCCCCCCAGTCCAACCGCCGGGGCCCCAAAATCTGATAAGGCCTTATCAGCCCCGGGCAGCCCCGGGGCCGTTACCGCCCCCCCAAAACCCCCGAAACGCCCCAAAACCCCCAAAATCCCCCGAAGGCCTCGGCTCCCAGCGCACCAGGTGAGCTCCGCTCCCCAAACCCCCTCACCATGGGCCCCCCCCCAGACTTTTGGGGTGCCGAAGGGGGGTGGGGTCCACCCCCCGTGTCCGTCTGTCCGGCCGGGCTGGAGACAGGGACAGGGACAGGGACAGGGGGATGGGGATGGGGACAGGGACAGGGGGACAGGGAGAGAGGGACAGGGACAGGGACAGGGGAATGGGGACAGGGGGACGGGGGGATGGGGACAGGGACAGGGAGAGAGGGATAGGGACAGGGACATGGGACAGGGATGGGGACAGGGACAGGGGGATGGAGACGGGGACAGGGGGACAGGGAGAGAGGGACAGGGACATGGGACAGGGGAATGGGGACAGGGGGACGGGGATGGGGACAGGGACAGGGGGACAGGGGGATGGGGACAGGGACAGGGAGAGAGGGATAGGGACAGGGACATGGGACAGGGATGGGGACAGGGACAGGGGGATGGGGACAGGGACAGGGAGAGAGGGATAGGGACAGGGACATGGGACAGGGATGGGGACAGGGACAGGGGGATGGGGACAGGGACAGGGACAGGGGGACGGGGATGGGGACGGGGACAGGGAGAGAGGGACATGGGACAGAGACATGGGACAGGGACAGGGGGACAGGAATGGGGATAGGGACAGGGATGGGGACAGGGGGACAGGGACAGGGGGACGGGGATGGGGACAGGGTCAGGGGGATGGGGACAGGGACAGGGGGCTGGGGATGGGGACAGGGACATGGGACAGGGACAGGGGGACAGGGATGGGGACAGGGGGATGGGGACAGAGACAGGGACAGGGGGACAGGGGGACTAGGACAGGGGGACAGGGATGGGGACAGGGACAGGGGGATGGGGACAGAGACAGGGAGAGAGGGATAGGGACAGGGACATGGGACAGGGGACAGGGACAGGGACGTGGGACAGGAGACAGGGGGATGGGGACAGGGACAGGGGGATGGGGACTAGGACAGGGGGACAAGGGGATGGGGACAGGGACAGGGATTGGGACAGGGGGACAGGGGAACGGGGACGGGGGTACGGGGACAGGACAGGAATGGGGACAGGGATGGGGACAGAGGGGACAGAGACAGGGACAAGGACAGGACGGCTCCAGGTCAGGAACCCCCGGGTTTGGGGGTTCAGGGGGGTCTCGGTGGGGAGGGACCTCAAAACAGCCCCCCCGGGGGTCAGCGAGGGGGAGGAGGGGTCTGGGTGGGGATTGGGGGGCACCCGGGGTTTGGGGGTCCCCGGGTGGGGGATCTCGGGGTTTGGGGGTCCCCGGGTGGAGGATTTTGGGGTCTGGGGGTCCCCAGTTTGGGGATTTCAGTGTTTGGGGGTCCCCAGGGGTTTGGGACCCCCAGTTTGTGGGGTTTGGGGTCCCCAGGGGTTTCAGGGTCCCCAGTTTGGGGATTTTGGGGTTCAGGGGTCCCCAGGGATTTGGGGATTTCGGGGTTTGGGGGTCTCCAGGGGTTTGGGGGTCCCCGGTTTGGGGATCTCGGGATTTAGGGGTCCCCAGTCTTGGGATTTCAGAGTTTGGGGGTCCCCAGGGGTTTGGGACCCCCAGTCTGGGGGTTTTGGGGTTCGGGTGTGCCCGGTTTGGGGTTCTGGACATTGAGGTGCTGTTTTGGGGGAGCAGCCAGGGGTGCAGGACCCCCCCAGTTGTGGGACCGGGGCTTGGGGATCCCCAAGGGGCCAGGGGAGAATTTGGGGGGGACCCTGAGGGGGTTGGGGTTTTGGGGAGCTGATCTGGGGTCTCACAGGGTTTTTGGGGTGCTGATTTGGGGTCTCACAGGGTTTTGGGGTGCTGATTTGGGGTCTCACAGGGTTTTTGGGGTGCTGATTTGGGGTCTCACTGGGGTTTTGGGGTGCTGATCTGGGGTCTTGCAGGCGTTTTTGGGGTGCTATCTGGGGTCTCGCAGGGTTTTGGGGTGTTATGTGGGGTCTCACAGGGTTTTTGGGGTGCTCTGTGGGGTCTCACAGGGTTTTGGGGTGCTATCTGGGGTCTCGCAGGGTTTTGGGGTGCTATCTGGGGTCTCGCAGGGTTTTTGGGGTGCTCTCTGGGGTCTCGCAGGGTCTGGTTTTTGGGGTGCTATGTGGGGTCTCACAGGGTTTTGGGGTGCTATGTGGGGTCTCACAGGGTTTTGGGGTGCTCTCTGGGGTCTCACAGGGTCTGGTTTTTGGGGTGCTATGTGGGGTCTCACAGGGTTTTGGGGTGCTATCTGGGGTCTTGCAGGCGTTTTTGGGGTGCTATCTGGGGTCTCGCAGGGTTTTGGGGTGCTATGTGGGGTCTCGCAGGGTTTTGGGGTGCTATGTGGGGTCTCACAGGGTTTTGGGGTGCTCTCTGGGGTCTCACAGGGTCTGGTTTTTGGGGTGCTATGTGGGGTCTCACAGGGTTTTGGGGTGCTCTCTGGGGTCTCACAGGGTTTTGGGGTGCTATCTGGGGTCTCACAGGGTCTGGTTTTTGGGGTGCTATCTGGGGTCTCGCAGGGTCTGGTTTTTGGGGTGCTATCTGGGGTCTCACAGGGTTTTTGGGGTGCTCTCTGGGGTCTCACAGGGTTTTGGGGTGCTATCTGGGGTCTCACAGGGTTTTTGGGGTGCTCTCTGGGGTCTCGCAGGGTCTGGTTTTTGGGGTGCTGATCGGGGCTCTCCGCAGGCACCCCCCGGGCCGGGTTTGGGGGTCCCCCATGGAGTTCGTGGCGCTGGGGGGGCCGGAGGGGCCCCCCCCGTTCCCCGACGAGGCCGGAGCCTTCCTGGGGCTGGGGGCGCCCGAGGGGCTGGAGCCGGGGGGGCTGCTGGGACCCTACCCCCCGCCAGGTACCGTCCCTGTCACCTCCTGTGTCACCTGTGTCACCTCCTGTGTCACCTCCTGTGTCACCTGTGTCACACCTGTGTCACCAGTGGGGCTGCTGGGACCCTACCCCCCGCCAGGTACCGTCCCTGTCACCTCCTGTGTCACCTGTGTCACCTCCTGTGTCACCTCCTGTGTCACACCTGTGTCACCCATGTCACACCTGTGTCACCCCTGTGTCACACCGGTGTCACCTGTGCCACCTCTGCGTCACCCCTGTGTCACCAGTGGGGCTGCTGGGACCCTACCCCCCGCCAGGTACCGTCCCTGTCACCTCCTGTGTCACCTCCCGTGTCACCTGTGTCACCTGTGTCACCTCCTGTGTCACACCTGTGTCACCCCTGTGTCACCTGTGTCACCTCCTGTGTCACCTCCTGTGTCACCTCCTGTGTCACCTGTGTCACCTCCTGTGTCACCTCCTGTGTCACCTGTGTCACACCTGTGTCACCAGTGGGGCTGCTGGGACCCTACCCCCCGCCAGGTACCGTCCCTGTCACCTCCTGTGTCACCTCCTGTGTCTCCTGTGTCACCCCTGTCACCTCCTGTGTCACCCCTGTCACCCCTGTGTCACCTGTGTCACCCTGTCACCTCCTGTGTCACACCTGTGTCACCTGTGTCACCCCTGTGTCACCCCTGTGTCACACCTGTGTCACCCATGTCACACCTGTGTCACCCCTGTGTCACACCTGTGTCACCCCTGTGTCACACCGGTGTCACCTGTCACCTCTGCGTCACCCCTGTGTCACCAGTGGGGCTGCTGGGACCCTACCCCCCGCCAGGTACCGTCCCTGTCACCTCCTGTGTCACCTCCTGTGTCACCTGTGTCACCTGTGTCACCTCCTGTGTCACACCTGTCACCTCCTGTGTAACCTGTGTCACCTGTGTCACCTCCTGTGTCACACCTGTCACCTCCTGTGTCACCCCTGTGTCACCTGTGTCACCTGTGTCACCTCCTGTGTCACCTCCTGTGTCACCTGTGTCACCTCTGCGTCACCCCTGTGTCACCAGTGGGGCTGCTGGGACCCTACCCCCCGCCAGGTACCGTCCCTGTCACTTCCTGTGTCACCCGTGTCACCTCCTGTGTCACCTGTGTCACCTCCTGTGTCACCTCCTGTGTCACCTGTGTCACACCTCTGTCACCCCTGTGTCACCAGTGGGGCAGCTGGGACCCTACCCCCCGCCAGGTACCGTCCCTGTCACCTCCTGTGTCACCCCTGTCACCTCCTGTGTCACACCTGTGTCACCTGTGTCACCCCTGTGTCACCAGTGGGGCAGCTGGGACCCTACCCCCTGCCAGGTACCATCCCTGTCACCTCTTGTGTCACCCCTGTCACCTCCTGTGTCACCTCCTGTGTCACGCCTGTGTCACCCGTGTCACCCCTGTGTCACCCCTGTGTCACACCCGTGTCACCTCTGTGTCACCCCTGTGTCACCAGTGGGGCTGCTGGGACCCTACCCCCCGCCAGGTACCGTCCCTGTCACCTCCTGTGTCACCCCTGTCACCCCTGTGTCACCTCCTGTGTCACCTGTGTCACCCCTGTGTCACCTCTGCCTCACCCCTGTCACCTCCTGTGTCACCTCCTGTGTCACACCTGTGTCACCTGTGTCACCTGTGTCACCTGTCACCCCTGTGTCACCCCCTATGTCACCGTGGGGGCTGCTGGGACCCTACCCCCCACCAGGTACCCTGTCCCTGTCACCTGTCATCTCTGTCACCCCCTGTATCACCCCTGGTGTCACCCCCTGTGTGACCCCTGTCACCTGTCACCCCTGTGTCACCTTCTGTGTGACCTCCTGTGTCACCCCCTCTGTGATCTGTGTCTCCTGTGTCACCCAGGTCCCCTGTGTCACCCCTGTGTCACCCCTGTCACCTCTTGTGTCACCCGTGTCAACCCTTGTGTGCTGCCCTGTGTGACCCCTGTCAGCTGTCACCCCCTGTGTCACCCGTGTCACCCCTGTTTCACCCCTGTCACCCTTGTCACCTGTGTCACCTGTGTCACCCTCTGTCCCAGCCTCCCCCAGGTCCCCCTTTGTCCCCACAACCCCCCCGTGTCCCCTTCTGACCCCCCTGCCATGTCCCCCCGTGTCCCCAGTGTCTCCAGTGTCCCCACTCGCGTCCCTGTGCCCCCTTCCCCAATGTCCGCAATGTCCCCCATGTCCCCACTGTCCCTCTGTCCCCAATGTCCCCAGTGTCCCCATGTCCCCACTGTCCCACGGTCCCCAATGTCCCCAGTGTCCCCATGTCCCCACTGTCCCTGTGTCCCCAATGTCCCCAGTGTCCCCATGTCCCCACTGTCCCTGTGTCCCCAATGTCCCCAGTGTCCCCATGTCCCCACTGTCCCTGTGTCCCCAATGTCCCCAGTGTCCCCATGTCCCCACTGTCCCTGTGTCCCCAATGTCCCCAGTGTCCCCATGTCCCCCCTGTCCCTGTGTCCCCAATGTCCCCAATGTCCCCATGTCCCCACTGTCCCTGTGTCCCCAATGTCCCCAGTGTCCCCATGTCCCCACTGTTTCTGTGTCCCCAATGTCCCCAGTGTCCCCATGTCCCCACTGTTTCTGTGTCCCCAATGTCCCCAGTGTCCCCATGTCCCCACTGTCCCTGTGTCCCCAATGTCCCCAGTGTCCCCATGTCCCCACTGTCCCTGTGTCCCCAATGTCCCCAGTGTCCCCATGTCCCCACTGTCCCTGTGTCCCCAATGTCCCCAGTGTCCCCATGTCCCCACTGTCCCTGTGTCCCCAATGTCCCCAGTGTCCCCATGTCCCCACTGTCCCTGTGTCCCCAATGTCCCCAGTGTCCCCATGTCCCCACTGTCCCTGTGTCCCCAATGTCCCCAGTGTCCCCATGTCCCCACTGTCCCTGTGTCCCCAATGTCCCCAGTGTCCCCATGTCCCCACTGTCCCTGTGTCCCCAATGTCCCCAGTGTCCCCATGTCCCCACTGTCCCTGTGTCCCCAATGTCCCCAGTGTCCCCAGTGTCCCCGTGTCCCCCCAGGCCACCTGTCCCCAATGTCCCAAATAATCCCCAATGTCCCCAATGTCCCCGATGCCCCCGATGTCCCAATGTCCGCAATGTCCCCCATGTCCCCACTGTCCCTGTGTCCCCAGTGTCTCCAGTGTCCCCATGTCCCCCCAGGCCACCTGTCCCCAATGTCCCCAATAATCCCCAATGTCCCCGATGTCCCAATATCCCCAATGTCCCCAATTTCCCCAATGTCCCCCATGTCCCCAATGTCCCCAATAATCCCCAATAATCCCCAATGTCCCCGATGTCCCAATGTCCCCGATGCCCCCGATGTCCCAATGTCCCCCATGTCCCCAATGCCCCCGATGTCCCAATGTCCCCAATGCCCCCGATGTCCCAATGTCCCCAATGTCCCCCATGTCCCCAATGTCCCCAATAATCCCCAATAATCCCCAATGTCCCCGATGTCCCAATGTCCCCGATGCCCCTGATGTCCCAATGTCCCCCATGTCCCCAATGTCCCCGATGTCCCAATGTCCCCCATGTCCCCAATGTCCCCAATGTCCCCAATAATCCCCAATAATCCCCAATGTCCCCAATGTCCCCAATGTCCCCAGTGTCCCCAATAATCCCCAATAATCCCCAATGTCCCCGATGCCCCCGATGTCCCAATGTCCCCGATGTCCCCAGTGTCCCCAGTGTCCCCAATGTCCCCAGTGTCCCCAATGTCCCCATGTCCCCCCAGGCCGCCTGTCCCTGGTGCCCTGGGCTGAGGGGGGGTCCCTGGGGGGTCCCTCCTGGCCCCCTCCCCCCCCGGAGCCCCCCCGGTTCCTGGAGCTGCTGCAGCCCCCGCAGAGCCCCCCACCCACGGGACCCCCCCTGCCGCCCGCGGGGCCCCCCTGCGGTGAGACCCGGGCGCTGGGGGCACTGGGAGCACTGGGAGCACTGGGAGAGGGACTGGGAGGAACTGGGAGGGGACTGGGAGCACTGGGGGGCACTGGGAGGGACTGGGAGGGACTGGGAGGGAGCACTGGGAGGGACTGGGAGGGACTGGGAGCACTGGGGGGGGCTGAGGGGGACTGGGAGGGACTGGGAGGGAGCACTGGGAGGGACTGGGGGGCACTGGGAGGGACTGGGAGGGACTGGGAGCACTGGGAGGGACTGGGAGGGGACTGGAAGCACTGGGAGGGACTGGGAGGGACTGGGGGGCACTGGGAGGGACTGGGAGGGACTGGGAGGGGACTGGGAGCACTGGGAGGGACTGGGAGGATCTGGGGGGACTGGGGGGCACTGGGAGGGACTGGGAGCACTGGGAGCACTGGGAGGGGACTGGGAGCACTGGGAGGGACTGGTGGGGCTCACTGGGATGCACTGGTTCATACTGGGATGCACTGGGAAGCTTACTGGGAGCTTGTACTGGGTTATAGTGGTGCTTGTACTGGTCCATACTGGGGCCTGCACTGGTTTATACTGGGGCACAGATTGGTTTGTATTGGCTTGTACTGGTTTATGCTGGCCCATACTGGTCCATACTGGTTTGTATTGTGTCAGGGAGATTGCTGTTGGTTTATACTGGGCTGTACTGGGCAGAGTTGTGGGAGTATACTGGGGTATGTGCTGAGCTGCCCAGTGCCTCGTACTGGTCCATACCGGTTTATACTGGTGCAGGATATCCTATAGTGGCCCATACTGGTTTATACTGGTTTATACTAGTTTATGCAGATGTAGGATAGCTTATACTGGTCTATACTGGTTTATACTGGTCCATACTGGTTTATACTGGTGCAGAATATCCTATAGTAGCCTGTACTGGTTTATACTGGTCCATACTGGTTTATACTGGTGTAGAATACCCTATAGGGCTCTGTACTGGTGCTTGCTGTTCCATAGTGGTCCCTACTGGTCCATACTGGTTTATACTGGTTGGTATTGGGCAGAGTGTGGGAACTAGGGGTGGATGCTGGGGCATGTGCTCTGGTGGTTCATATGAGTTTATACTGGTTTGAACTGGTTTGTACTGGGCCATACTGGTCTGTACCGGTCCATACTGGTCTATATTGGTCCTTACTGGTCTGTACCGGTCTATACTGGTCCGTACTGGTCCATACTGGTCCGCACTGGTCCGTACTGGTCCATACTGGTCCATATTGGTCCGTACTGGTCCGTATCGGTCCATACCGGTGCTCACCGGTCTGTACCAGTCCATACTGGTCCATACCGGTCCATACTGGTCCATACCAGTCCATACTGGTCCGTACCGGTCCATACTGGTCCATACCGGTCCATACTGGTCCATACCAGTTCATACTGGTCCATACCGGTCCATACTGGTCCATACCGGTCCATACTGGTCCATACCAGTCTGTACAGGTCCGTACCAGTCCATACCGGTCTGTACCAGTCCATACCAGTCTGTACTGGTCCATACTGGTCCCTACTGGTCCGTACTGGTCCGTACCGGTCCGTACCGGTCCGTACTGGTCCATACTGGTCCGTACTGGTCCATACTGGTCTGTACCAGTCTATACTGGTCCATACTGGTCCATACTGGTCCATACTGGTCCATACCGGTCCATACTGGTCCGTACTGGTCCATACTGGTCCATATTGGTCCGTACTGATCTGTATCGGTCCACACCGGTGCTCACCAGTCTGTACCAGTCCATACCGGTCTGTACTGGTCCATACCAGTTCATACCGGTCTGTACTGGTCCATACCGGTCCATACCGGTCCATACTGGTCCATACCAGTCCATACTGGTCCATACCAGTCCATACCAGTTCATACCGGTCCATACCAGTTCATACTGGTCCATACCGGTCCATACTGGTCCATACCAGTCTGTACAGGTCCATACCAGTCCATACCGGTCTGTACCGGTCCATACCGGTCTGTACTGGTCCGTACCGGTCTGTACCGGTCCGTACTGGTCTGTACCGGCACGTACTGGTCCATACTGGTCCATACTGGTCTGTACCGGTCTATACCGGTCCGTACTGGTCCGTACTGGTCCGTACCGGTGCTCACTGCTCCCTCCCCTCTGCCAGAGGCGCGCGAGTGCGTGAACTGCGGGGCCACGGCGACGCCGCTGTGGCGCCGGGACGGCACCGGGCACTACCTGTGCAACGCCTGCGGTCTCTACCACCGCCTCAACGGGCACAACCGCCCGCTCATCCGCCCCAAGAAGCGCCTGGTCAGCCCCTGACCCCGAAATCGGGACCCCAAAACCAGCCCGGGGACCCCAAAACCAGCCCGGGGACCCCGAAACCAGCCCGGGGACCCCAAAACCAGCCCTGGGACCCCAAAACCAGCCCCGGGACCCCAAAACCAGCCCCAGGACCCCGAAATCAGCCCCGGGAACCCCAAAATAACCCTGGTCAGCCCCCAACCCCAAACCAGCCCCGGGACCCCGAAATCAGCCTGGGAATCCCAAAACCAGCCCTAGATCCAAACCAGCCCCAGGACCCCAAAACCAGCCCCGGGACCCCAAAACCAGCCCTGGGGAACCCAAAATCAGTCCCAGGAACCCCAAAACCAGCCCTGGGGAACCCAAAATCAGCCCCAGGAACCCCAAAATCAGCCTTGGGGAACCCAAAATCAGCCCTGGGACCCCAAAATCAGCCCCGGGACCCCCAAATTTCAGCCCTGAGAACCCAAAATACACCTGGGGAACCCCAAAATACACCTGGTCAGCCCCCAGACCCCAAATCACCCTGGACCCCAAAATCACACCCCAGGGACACCAAAATACACCTGGTCAGCCCCCAGACCCCAAATAACCCCCCGAGGGACCCCAAAATCATCCCCAGGGACCCCAAATTCTCCCAAACCCAAATCCCCCTCTAATCCCTCCCAGCCAACCCCAAACTCCCCAAATCCCCCCCAAACCTCCTCAAATCCCCCCAAACCCTTCCTTACACCCCCTAATCCCCACCAGTCCCCCCCAGACACCCCAAAACCCCCAAAGCCCTCCTTGCACCCTAAAACTCCCTCAAGTCCCCCACAAACACCCCTCCAACTCCTCCCAGGCCCCCAAATCCCCAAATCCCACCAAACCCTTCCGTACACCCTAAATTCCCTTTAATCCCCCCAAAACCTCCCTTCTCCCCCACAAAACCTCCCCAAATCCCCCCTAAACCCTCCTTACACCCCAAAATCCCCATCCAGTCTCCCCCAAATTCCCCAAACCCCTCCTTACACCACCAAATCCCCTTTTATTCTCCCCAAACCCCTCCTTACACCCCCAAATCCCATTTAAGTCTCCCCAAACCCCTCCTTACATTCCCAAATCCCCTTTTAGTCCCCCCCAAACCCCTTCTTACACCCCAAATCCCCTTTAATTGTCCCCAAATCCCTTCTTACAGCCCCAAATCCACCCCAAACCCGCTCTTGTCCCCCACAATCCCCTCTCAGTCCCCCCAAAGCTCCTCATTCACCAAACCCCAAACGCCCCCGTCCCTTTTTGCAGCTGGTGAGCAAACGCGCCGGCACCGTCTGCAGCAACTGCCAGACCAGCACCACCACGCTGTGGCGGCGCAGCCCCCGCGGGGACCCCGTCTGCAATGCCTGCGGGCTCTACTACAAACTGCACCGGGTGAGGGACCCTAAAACCACCCCAAAATATCCCTGAAATATCCCTAAAATATCCCTGAATATCCCTGAGCCACCCCAAACCCTGTGTGCAACGCCTGCGTGCTCTACTACAAACTGCACCGGGTGAGGGACCCTAAAACCACCCCAAAATATCCCTGAAATATCCCTGAATATCCCTGAGCCACCCCAAACCTCGAGTGCAACGCCTGCAGGCTCTACTACAAACTGCACCGGGTGAGAGACCCTAAAACCACCCCAAAATATCCCTGAATATCCCCAAAATATCCCTAAAATATCCCTGAGCCACCCCAAACCCTGTGTGCAATGCCTGTGGGCTCTACTACAAACTGCACTGGGTGAGAAACCCTAAAACCACCCCAAAATATCCCTGAATATCCCCAAAATATCTCTAAATATCCCCAAAATATCCCTCAAATATCTCTGAGCCACCCCAAACCCTGTGTGCAACGCCTGCGTGCTCTACTGCAAACTGCACCGGGTGAGAGACCATAAAATATCCCCAAAATATCCCTGAATATCCCCAAAATATCCCTAAAATATCCCTAAAATATCCCTGAGCCACCCCAAACCCCGAGTGCAACTCCTGCAGGCTATACTACAAACTGCACCTGGTGAGAGACCCTAAAACCACCCCAAAATATCCCTGAATATCCCCAAAATATCCCTAAAATATCCCTGAGCCACCCCAAACCCTGTGTGCAACGCCTGCGGGTTCTACTACAAACTGCACCGGGTGAGAGACCCTAAAACCACCCCAAAATATCCCTGAATATCCCCAAAATATCCCTAAAATATCCCTGAGCCATCCCAAACCCTGTGTGCAACGCCTGCGGGCTCTACTACAAACTGCACCGGGTGAGAGACCCTAAAACCACCCCAAAATATCCCTGAATATCCCCAAAATATCCCTAAATATCCTCAAAATATCCCCAAAATACCCCAAACCCCGTGTGCAACGCCTACAGGCTCTACTACAAACTGCACTGGGTGAGACACCCTAAAACCACCCCAAAATATCCCCAAAATATCCCTAAAATCTCCCAAAAATATCCCAAAATATCCCCAAATATCCCTAAAGTCTCCCTAAACCACCCCAAAACGTCCCTGAATGGCTCCAAACTACACCTGGATTTGGGGAACCCCTCAGGATTTGGGGAACCCTCCCCTGGATTGGAGGAACCCCTCAGGATTTGGGGACCCCCCCCGGATTTGGGGACCCACCCCGATTTGGGGACCTCTCTCAGGATTTTGGGGAGGCCCCTCAGATTTGAGGACCTCCCCCCGCATTTCAGGTCCTCCCCCGGATCTGCAGACCCCCCCAAGATTTGGGGATCTCCCCAGATTTGGGGACCCTCCTCTGGGTTTTGGGACCCCCTCCGGATTTGGGGCTCCCCTGGATTTGTGCCCCCCTGGTGAACCCCATTTCCCGCAGGTGAACCCCATTTCTCCTAGTGAATCCCATTTCTCTTAGTGAACCCCATTTCTCCCAGTGAACCCCATTTCCCGCAGGTGAACCTCATTTCTCTCAGTGAACCCCATTTCTCCCAGTGAATCCCATTTCTCTCTGTGAACCCCATTTCTCCCAGTGAACCACATTTCTCTTAGTGAACCCCATTTCTCCTAGTGAATCCCATTTCTCCCAGTGAACCCCATTTCTCCTAGTGAATCCCATTTCTCTTAGTGAACCCCGTTTCTCTCAGTGAACCCCATTTCTCCCAGTGAACCCCGTTTCTCTCAGTGAACCCCATTTCTCTCAGTGAACCCCATTTCTCCTAGTGAACCCCATTTCTCCCAGTGAACCCCATTTCTCTTAGTGAACCCCATTTCTCCCAGTGAACCCCGTTTCTCTCAGTGAACCCCATTTCTCCCAGTGAACCCCATTTCTCTTAGTGAACCCCATTTCTCCTAGTGAACCCCATTTATCCCAGTGAACCCCATTTCTCTCAGTGAACCCCATTTCTCCCAGTGAATCCCATTTCTCCCAGTGAACCCCATTTCTCCCAGTGAACCCCGTTTCTCTCAGTGAACCCCATTTCTCCCAGTGAACCCCATTTCTCTTAGTGAACCCCATTTCTCCCAGTGAACCCCATTCCTCCCAGTGAACCCCGTTTCCCGCAGGTGAACCGGCCGCTGACGATGCGCAAGGACGGGATCCAGACCCGCAACCGCAAGGTCTCGGCCAAGGGCAAGAAGCGGCGCCAGGCGGGGGGCGCCGGCCCCGGGGGGGTCCCCGAAACCTCGGCCGGGCCCCCCCTGCCACCCCCCGCGCCTCCCCAACCACCCCCCGAGGACCCGGCCGCGCTTTTCGCCCTCGGGCCCCTCGTCCTGTCCGGGCACCTGCTGCCCTTCCCCCCACCCACCGGGCCCTTCCTGGGGGGCGACTTCGGGGCCCCCCCCGGGCCCGGCGCGGCGCCGCCCGGGCTCAGCCCGCAGCTCTGACAGGTCCCAGTACAGCCCGGTACCGAACGGAGCCCGGCTCTCGCCTCCTTCTTTGGGGTGCGCGGGGATGGGAGGGGGGGGGCAGTGGAGGTGGGTCGTGCCCCCCTGCGGGGTGGGGGCGGTGTTTGGAGGGAACCACAGAAATCCGAATTAAAGGTGCTCCCCCGCCGTGGACAACGGGTGGTTGGTTCCAAGATGGCAGCCTCCCTGGGGCACGGCCAACATGGCGGCCCCCATGGACACAGCCATCATGGCGGCCCCCACCAGCACACCCAACATGACGGCCCCCATGGACACAGCCATCATGGCGGCCCCCACCAGCACACCCAACATGACGGCCGCCATGGACACAGCCATCATGGCGGCCCCCACCAGCACACCCAACATGGCGGCCCCTATGAGCACACCTAACATGGCGGCCCCCATCAGCACAGCCAACATGGCGGCCCCTATCAGCACCATGGCGACCCGTAAAGCCCTGGCCCCGCCAGGCCCCGCCCCACTTTGGACCACGCCCCCAACGAGCCCCGCCCTGTTAAGCTCCGCCCCACGATTCGCGGCGCTACGCCCCAGGCGCGGCAGAACCACGCCCCCTCCTCGTGGCCCCGCCTCTTATTCTCTCTCCTGCCCCTCCCGCTCCTGACGTCATCACGGCGCGCCTCGCGCCAGCGTCGCGTGGGGCTGCAGGTGAGCGAGGCGGCTCCGGGCCCCGCCGGGGACCCCCCCGGGACCCCCCGGGACCCCCCGAGCCCCTCAGGCCCCCGGAGCCTCCGCTGCCCATGGAGCGCCCCTGGCCCGTGGAGCTCCCGGCGCCCCCCCCGCCCCCCTCCAGCCCCGATTGTTTCCCGCGGCCCCTCCCCCTCTGTCCCCAACCCGTGTCCCCCGCTGTCCCCTCGCTGCCCCCGCGCTGTCCCTCGCTTTCCCTAACCCACGTCCCGCCCCGTGTCCCCCCGCTGCCCCCAAACCCGTGTCCCCCCGTGTCGCCGGTGTCCCCTACCCCCTGTTTCGCCCCGTGTCCCCCAACCCGTGTCCCCCGCTGTCCCCCCGTTGTCCCCTCGCTGTCCCCGCTGTCCCCCGCTGTCCCCCCGTTGTCCCCCCGCTGTCCCCTCGCTGTCCCCGCTGTCCCCTAACCCGTGTCCCCCCGCTGTCCCCGCTGTCCCCTCGCTGTCCCCTCGCTGTCCCCGCTGTCCCCGCTGTCCCCTCGTTGTCCCCTCGTTGTCCCCCGCTGTCCCCTCGCTGTCCCCGCTGTCCCCGCTGTCCCCCGTTGTCCCCTCGTTGTCCCCTCGTTGTCCCCTCGTTGTCCCCTCGCTGTCCCCTCGCTGTCCCCGCTGTCCCCTAACCCGTGTCCCCCCGCTGTCTCCGCTGTCCCCGCTGTCCCCTCGCTGTCCCCTCGCTGTCCCCGCTGTCCCCTAACCCGTGTCCCCCCCAGGCCCCCGCGATGCCCCCCCCCGCGCGCCGCTAGAGCCCCCCCGGCTGCCATGGTGAGAGGGGCGGGGCCAGCAGGAGGGCGGGCAAGGGGCGGGGCCTGATGGGGCGTGGCTGGGTGTGGCCGGAGCCCCCCGCTCGGCTCGCGCGGCGCCGCCCCCCAAAAGGAGCGGCACCCGTGCGTCGAGGGGGCGGAGCCTCGAATGGGCGTGGTCGCACGGCCACGCCCAAACCTCCGGGGCCGGGCGTGGTCTGTGTGGAGTGGGCGTGGCCTGAAGGGGCGCGGCCTCTCTGGCTCCGCCTCCCATTGTACCTGAGGGCTCCGCGCGGGGCGGGGCTCCCGGGGTGTGGTTTGATTGTGGGCGGGGCTTGGACGGGTGTGGCCGGTGGGCGTGACTAACGGGGGAACTGAATGGGTTGGCGCGTGTGGGCGTGGCCTTGGTGGGCGTGTCTGACCGTGGCTCCGCCCAGGGCCGCGCGGGGCGGCGGCTCCCCCAGCAGGGGGCGCTGTTCCAGGCGCGCCGGCGCGGGCGCGCGCGGGGCCGGAGGGCGGGGCTGGAGGCGGAGCTACAGCAGCTGGTAACGGGGGGGGACCCCAAAAATGGGGGAGTTTGGGGGGTCCCGGGGGATGGGCTGGAGTTACAGCAGCTGGTAATGGGGGAGGGGGACCCCAAAAATGGGGGAGTTTGGGGGGTCCCGGGGGATGGGGGCTGGAGCTACAGCAGCTGGTAACGGGGGGGGGGACCCCAAAAATGGGGGAGTTTGGGGGGGTCCCGGGAGATGGGGGGCTGGAGCTACAGCAGCTGGTAATGGGGGAGGGGGGACCCCAAAAATGGGGGAGTTTGGGGGGTCCCGGGAGATGGGGGCTGGAACTACAGCAGCTGGTAACGGGGGGCGGACCCCAAAAATGGGGGAGTTTGGGGGGTCCTGGGTGGGGCACTCACAATACTTGGGGTTGTTGGTGGGGGGGGCTGGGGGTGCCCCAAATTTTGGTCCCTTTGGGGGAGCCCTCCTGGTTTGTGGGGTCGTGGTTCGGGGCCATGGGGGCTCCCCTATAGCAGAGTCCCTCTGGGGCGGGCAGGGGGCTCGGGGTCCCTTTGAGGGGGGGGCTCCAAGACCCGCCATGGGGACCCCCCGAGGGTCGGGGGGGCTTTGGGGTCACCCCGGCCTTGGGTCCTTTTTGCGGCGTTCCTTTGGGGATCCCTTTGGGGTGGGGGGGCTGCTGGGGGGGTTGGGGTGTCCCGGGATCCCCCCAGACCCCGATGCCCCCCCCACCCCCCCCGAGCAGGATTTGGGGGCTGAGGGCGCCGCTCCCACCGGAACGGGGCTGGTCAGCGATGGAGGGCACGGGATCGGGCACGGGGACGGCCGGTACGGAGCCCCAAAACCCCAAATCCGTCAAATCCCCCAGAGCCACAAATCCCCCAAACCCACCGGAGCCCCAAATCCCCTGGAACCCCAAATCCCCCAAATCCCCTGGAACTCCAAATCCCCCAAATTACCCCGGAACCCCAAATCCCTCAGAGTGCCAAATCCCCCAAATTACCTCTGGAACCCCAAATTACCCCCGGAACCCCAAATCCCCCAGAGCCCCAAATCCCCCGGAACCCCAAATCCCTCAGAGCCCCAAATCCCCCAAACCCACTGAAGCCCCAAAACCCCAAATCTCCCAGAGCCCCCACATCTCCCAAATTCCACCAAATCCCCTGGAGCCCAAAATCTCCCAAATCCCCCAAAATCCCCGGACCCCCAAAGCCCCCGGAGCCCCCAAAATCCCTCAAATCTCCCAAATTCCCCAAATCCCCCAAATCCCCCTCCACCAACCCCCCAGACTCCTCCCCCAAAATGTCGGGGTCCCCCTGGGGTTTTGGGATCCTCCGCTGGATTTTGGGGTCGGGGGGGTCTCCCCCAGACCCGGAGGTCCCCCCTGACCTCTGGGGTCCCCCTGGAGTTTTTGGGGTCCCCCCTGACCTTTGGGGTCCCCACAGCCCCCCCGGGTGTCCGGCCCTGCAGGGGCTGCTCCAGCGCTGCGTCCCCGTCCAGGTGAGCCCCCCAAATTCGGGGTCCCTTCCTCTTTTGGGGTCCCTTGCCCGTTCTGGGGTCCATATGGATTTTGGGGAGCCCCCCCGCGATTTTGGGGACCCCCCTGATGCCCCCGTTCCCCCCCAGTGCCGCCCGGCCAGCGATGAGGAGCTGCTGCTGGTGCACAGGTGAGGGATTTGGGGGATTTAGGGGGGATTTGGGGGATCTGGGGTCAGTTTGAGGGGGATTTGGGGGGGCTCAGATTTGGGGGAGCCCTGAGGAGTCTGGGAGGGATTTAGGGGGGTTTGGGGGGGGATTTGGGGGGATTTGGGGGTGACTTGGGGGATCTAGGGTCAGTTTGAAGGGTGCTCCGAGGGATTTGGGGAGAATTTGGGGGGAATTTAGGGGGGATTTGGGAGGATTTGGGGGAGCTGGGGGGGATTTGGGGGGGCTCTGCTTTGGGGGAGGCCTGAGGGGTCTGGGGGGGATTTTGGGGTGGATTTGGGGTGGATTTGGGGTGTGGCAGGGGGGTCTGGGAGGTTTGGGGGAATCCCTGTGGGGTTTAGGGGGGTCTCTGTGGGGTTTGGGGGGCCCTGAAGGGTTTGGGGAGGTCCTGGCGGGAGGCTGGGGTGCACCGGGGGTCCCCCAGGGTTTTGGGGGGCTCTGGGGACCCCAGGCCAGCCCCTCAGGGTGGTTTTGGGGTCCCCCAGCCCCTCGTTCGTGGCACAGCTGGAACCCCCCGACAGCCCCAGCCCGGTGAGCGCCCCCCGATCCCAGGGGGTCCCCAAATCCCTGAGACCCCGGGGAGGGTTTGGGGTCTTGGGGGGGTCCCCAAAACCCTGAGGCCCCGGGGGAAGATTTGGGGTCCCTTTCCAGCCGCTCAGTGAGGGGTTTTGGGGTCTCACTGGGGGTTTTGGGGTCCCCCCCGGACACCTGGGGGTCCCTCGGTGGTTTTAGGTTTCCCCCCGAGGTTTTGGGGGTTCCTCCCTGGGGTTTTGGGGTTCCCCTGCCTCTGCGTCCTTTCCGAGGGGGTTTTGGGGTCTCCCTGTGGGGTTCCCCTGATTCCGGGTTCCCCCTGTAGGGGTTTTGGGGTCTCCCTTGGGGTTTTGGGGTCCCCCTCGATTCCAAGTACCTCCCGTGGGGGTTTTGGGGTCGCCCCAGTTTTGGGTTCCCCCTGTGAGGGTTTTGGGCTCCCCCCCAAATCCAAGTCCATCCCGTGGGGGTTTTGGGGTCTCCCTGGGGGTTTTGGGATCCCCCCAATTCCGGGTTCCCCTTGTGGGGGTTTTGGGGGTCCCCCTGATTCCAGGTCCCTCCCGTGGGGGTTTTGGGGTCTCCCTGGGGATTTTGGGGTCCCCCCATGTTCGGGGCCCCCCAACCCACTGCATTTCCCCCTGGGCAGTTTCTGGTCCCTTTTTTGGGGTCTTTCTCCCCTCCCCCCAGGGTTTGGGGTCCCCTCCCCCATTTGGGTCCCCCCCCTGATTTTGGGGTTCCCCCCAGGGGGGGGTCGGGGCCCCGCCGGGCCGTGGGGGCGGCGCTGGCGCTGCTGGAGCAGGTGCTGGGGGGGGCCCTGCGCAACGGGGTGGCCCTGATCAGGTACGGGGGGGAAAAGTGGGGTACAGGGGGGGCAAAAGTGGGGTACGGGGGGGGAAATGGGGTACAGGGGGGAAATTGGGGGACGGGGTGGCCCTGATCAGGTACGGGGGGGGCAAAAAATGGGGTACGGGGCAAAAATGGGGTACAGGGAGGGGCAGAAATGGGGTACAGGGGGTTGGGGTATGGGGGCAAAAAGTGGGGTATGGAGGAAAAAACTGGGGTGCAGAGGGGGGGGAATGGGGTACGGGGGGCAAAATTAGGGTACAGGGGTGGCCCTGATCAGGTGGGGGGGGGCAAAAAGTGGGGTACAGGGAGGGGGAAAAATGGGGTGCAGGGGGAAATTGGGGTACAGGGGGAAAATAGGGGTATGGGGTGGCCCTGATTAGGTACTGGGGGGGCGAAAAATGGGGTACGGTGGAAATTGGGGTACAGGGAGGGGCAAAATCGGGGTGTGGGGGGGGAAAGTGGGGTATGGGGTCAAAAATGGGTACAGGGGGGAAATGGGGTACGGGGGTGGCCCTGATCAGGTACGGGGGGGCAAAAAGTGGGGTACAGGGGGGCAAAAGTGGGGTACAGGGGGGAAATTGGGGTACGGGGGGCACTGATCAGGTACAGGGGGGGAAATTGGGGTACAG